>NW_027397078.1:35881423-35938261 GCF_003265705.2 Callorhinus ursinus
TTCTTTTTTTTTTTTTTTTTTTGGCTCTGGTACTCCAGGCCACTGTTCCCCTGCCCTATTCACCCCAGGGCACCAAGCACAGGAAACAGCCCCTGTATCCCTGAGCCTGATGAAATTATTCACATTTGCCAAGCCAAAGCCTGCTCACCAGCCTCTCCCATTTTTTTCCGTGGAAACCACAATAAAGGCTCTCGCCCACGTTTTTCCCTTGCCCTCTTTGCCTCCTGACTGACCCTAGTATTTCCCCCGTATGGCCCTGCCTGGCGTGGTATGCCCCCTCCTCTTGGAATTGCCAGTCATAAGCTATCTTTTCAATGGCAGTTGTCTCAAGATCTGTTGGCCCAACCATACGTGAATCATCATAAAAGTGACATTTTAAAACAGTTGTGTGCTCATGTTGCTCCATACGGGCACTGAGGAGAGGAGCACAGCTGGACATTGTTTGCAGGCCCCTCACAGCCATGCCATTCTGTGCCGCAAAATTTAGTTCCTATGCCAAGACTGGTCCCCAGCAGCTCTTCGATCCCCCCACTGGTCTGGTTTGTGTGAGTGGAACAGATGACTTGCATACTATTCATAAATTGCAGCCCATGCAAATATCACTTTGCTTCAACAGTACCACTTACCACCTGCTTCCATCACCCTACGATTGCTTTGTCCATTCTTTAAAAAGGAGCGATGTGCCTCATTTAAAGGAACAGTCTTTTATATAATTTTCTAGGTATTCTCTCAGGGCCGTGTTGGCGTCGATTAGCCATTTCCAACAATGAAAGCCACTGGCGGCTGCCGAGTGGGTGCCAGTCGCCTTTGGAGGCCTCCATGTGGGGCCTAAGGCCCTCTCAAGCTGGCCTGGTCATTGGCTGAGGAAAGACGGTTATATGTCAGATGGGTAATTTAGCCTCTGGAACCTCGCTCGTCCCCAAAAAGGTGACCATTTCCCGTGATTGTAGAAAAAGAAGATTCTAAAACTGGATGAAAGAATAGGAAATTTGAGGTCTCTTGTAGCAGAGGGTCCCTTAAAACTATAGTATTGATCCTCATGGTAATTTTTCTAATTTAATTCCTTTAAATATTGCACTTGATTTTTTTTGCCTGTAGCTAGCCAATAAGCTCAGATCTAACTGGTTTAACCTAGTTAGTTATCTCCATTAAGCTCATTGGCTTTCATCTTACATAGGTTTACAAGAACTGCTTATAGACTTACAGACTCAGTGGGGCTCAGTGGAACAGAGTGTGGGGAAGCATGAAGATACATGGGTACTGTGATTGCGAGTCTGTGTTTTTCTCCCAAGTGAGGATAAAGTCACATTCCTTTTTGTATCCTCAGCACCTAAAAGTGGATGGTGATTGGGCACTTTGCTAACATTTATTGGATAGGGTATTTCCTGGTGTTAGATCACTTAGGCTTGTTCCGAAGTGGGAGTTGTGGTCTGGATCTCTGGGAAACATTTCCTGAGAGGATGAAAAGAAAATGTTGACCCCCAAGGGTCTGGGTTTATGTCCATGTGGATGGCTAAGGGGTCATCTGTTCAGCAGGGCAGGCAGCTCAGCACAGTCACAGAGAAATGAACTTTCTTGGAATCAATGGAATAATTTTAAGTTGACTTCATAGTAATGAAACAAAGGTCTGGTGTGGATCCTTCCAAGAAAGTATAGAGTCATATTCCCAAATCTGCTAAATTTGCCTGTGATGAGTAAGTTAATTGTCTCAATAACCAATTTATCACATAGTTGAGTGGTAAATTGGTGGACCTCTTATCAGTGGTTCTCCACTGAGGACAGGTTTGTGGTTTCTGGAGACATTTTTGGCTTTCACAACTCAGGGAGTGCTACTGGCATCTGGAGGGTGGAGGTCAGGGATATTACTGAATATCCCACAATGCATAGGGTGCCCCCCCCCCAACAAAGAATTGCCTGGCTTCAAATGGCAGGAGTGCCAAGTTGGAGAAATCATGATCTTTATTTACACAGAACAACTGGATTAGTTTTTAGGAATCTGTGCTAAAAATCAAGTGTCCAGAATGTTAAGAAATGGAGAAAATGGGGTGCCTGGGTGGCTCAGTCGATTAAGTGTCTGCCTTCGGCTCGGGTCATGATCTTGGGGTCCTGGGATCGAGCCCCGTGTTGGGCTCCCTGCTCAGGCGGGGAGTCTGCTGCTCCCCCTGCTTGTGCTCTCTCTGTGTCAAATACATAAATAAAATCTGAAAAAAAAAAAAGAAATGGAGAAAATGATTGTTTAAAAATGAAGTACTTAGTTTTAAAAATGAGAAACATTTTCTGAAAAGTCAACTGCTTTCTGTTTACTGATGTCTTAATACTGAGACCATACATAGCTCTATGAGAAATTCCGTAATTTATTATTATTGTATACATTTTAGGAGTTCTTTATCAAGAACAGACAAAAAAGTTACAAAAATATTGAGTTCTGAAATCTTCATGAAGAAAAAAGCCATTCTGGGTCTCTTCTCTGAGCAATTAATATTTTGGGAGGCACAGTTTGTGTTTCTCTTCTCCTAGAGATACATTTTATTGGGAGGTACTCCACCGTGAAGGGCTAGGAAAAAAAAAAGTAAAGAGAAATCTAATTCAAGATCTCAGAGTCCCTTTCATTACCAGATTTGATTGGGCTTGGACCCTTTAAACATGAAACCACGATCTTCTGATAGTTCCAGTTGTCTCAGATTAGAGGAAATTTAGAACAACAGATTCTTTTTCTCAAATGATCTCTGAGACCAATGAGCCAGTTTACTGTACATATTCAATATTAAAAATATCAGAGGTCCCTCTTATGCTATAGTTATTTTTTCTCTCTCTCTCATTTGTATATACTTTGGGCTTTAGAGAAGCTGTAAGAAAGAACTGTCTTAGCTCAAACTCCCAGAATGCGGAAGTCTGGCTACGATGGGGCCAGAATATCCTTAAGAATGACCACCAGGAAGATTTCTGGAAAGTGAAGGAATTCCTGCAGAGCCAGGGGAAGCAGAAGTATACCCTTCTGCTGTACCATGTGATGATGGGTGACAGCAAGGGGGCCCAGACCCTTGCCAAGGAGACCTTCATCGCCACTGCCCCCCGCGCCCGGCTCCACCGCAATGTAGTCAGCTACGTCTAGTGGATCATGGCGCCCAAGGGCAGTTAGAGGCTCCTGGGCCTGGCCTCTGCCCCTTCAGACTTTGCAGGTTTTCAGAATACTGTTCCCAGAGTCCGGTTTTCCAGTCAAATTCCTGAAGTTTACACACCTTTGGGAAAATCTGTTCTCTCGGTTTTGGTATCTCTGACTCCTGGGCCTCTGCTCTGGTGGCAGCTTCTCTGGACCAGTGAGTCCAGAGATCAGAGAACCGTCCACAGCTCTCTCAGTCCAGGCTGCTGGCTTTGGTGAGGACAGTCTTTTCCCTCCTCCCCACTCTCCGTGAAGAACAGAGAGGATTTTCATGTTTCTTTTCTTTTCTGATTCTTTTTTAAAAAAGATTTATTTATTTATTTATGAGAGAGAGAGAGAGAGAGAGCGCGAGCAAGCGAACAGGTGAGCTGGGGGAGGGGCAGAGGGAGAGGAGAGAGAGACTCCCAAGCAGACTCCCTACTGAGCGTGGAACCTGATGTAGGGCTTGATCCCACGACCCATGGGATATGACCTGAGCCAAGACCAGGAGTCAGACGCTTAACTGATTAGCCACCCAGGCACCCCTCTTTTCTGATTCTTGAAGTACTGTGCAAAGGGCTGCATTCTGGTAATTCTTTTTTTTCAGAGTTTAATCTTTATTTTAATAAATATTTTTAAATAAAAAGTAAAAAAAGGAAAACTATCTGTACCTTTTAGAAATGATGAGCATATATTACAAGGAGAAAGACCCCCTTCTGTCCCAAAGGAAAATAGAATATTAATATCCACATATTTATTTATTTTTTAAAGATTTTATTTATTTGTCAGAAAGACAGAGAGAAAATGAGAGAGCGAGTGCACAAATGGGGGGGAGGGGCAGAGGGAGACACAGGCTCCTGCTGAGCAAGGAACCCGATGCAGGACCAGATCCCAGGACCCTGGGATCATGACCTGAGCTGAATGCAGATGTTTAACTGAGCCACCCAGGTGTCCCAATATCCACATCTTTAAAGTGAGTTCTTTAGTCCTATGTTTCTCAAAGTATGGTATGAGGAACCTTTATGGTCTTAGTAGTTCCTTGAGGTTAAAATTATTTTCATAGTAATCTGAAAACATTATTTGCGTGTTTTCACTCTCATAGTCTCAGGAATGTATAATAGAATTTTTCCTGAGAGCACATGGTATATCATGATATCCTGCTGATAGCTAATGGAATGTGTGCTTATGTCCTAAAACTTTCTCAGTTTTATTTAGTAATTCGATGAGTAGCAATACATAAAAACCACATGAATGCAAGCATTTGTAATCCTCAATAATTTGTGAGAGTTTAAAGCGGTCCTGGGACTAGAAAGTTATGAGAACTACTGTTTTAGTGAATGATGGAGAACATTAATCAGGTTAAACAAAAATTCAGGACTCAGAATACTTCAAATACCATGGCTAAGGCATGGGTCAGCACCATCTCTGATTGCTTTGTAGCTATCAGGGAAGCAAAAGGCACTTGGATTCTGTGCAGAGCTTAAAAGAACTAGAAGCAGTTGTCTCTGAGTTCTTGCTGCAAATTCAATGTCTAATCCAGAGTTTCAACATCTCAGTGCTATTACATTTTGGGCAGGAGCGTTCTTTGCTGTGGGGGCTGTCCTGTTCATTGTAGGGTGTTTAACAGCATTGCTGGTCTCTGCCCATTTGATAGCAGTAACAACCGCCAGCGTGATATCCAAAAATGTTTCGAGACACTTCCAAATGTCCTCTGAGTGGCAAATCACCGTAGTTGAGAAGGGCTATCTCTTAAGGCGATTCTCTGTTGCTATAGGACATTTCTGCTTCCATCTCACTGTCTAGAATGTAGTCACATGGCTATTCCTAACTGTAAAGGAGGCTGGGTAACACAATATTTATTACAGCTGGATACATGCCAGTTAAAATTGGATTCTCTATTACTGTGGCACAAGAGGAGAACAAGTACTGGGGTACAGCCCCAAGTCTCCATCATGTATGAAAAGAAAAGTCATGCCTGAAATATTGGTGATTGTAATAGTGCATTCTACCAGCTTGAGACAAAAACGAGTCATTGGATTTTACTGATGTATTTAGGTCTGGAAATTTGGAGGTCATTCCATTGAAAAACTTCTAACTGGCCATTTTCTTTTACATAAGATCCTGTTCTATTATCTGGGAGAGTTCAAACATACCATTTATCCTTGGTAGATATTGCACAGGGCAAAATTCAGCTATCAGAAGCAAATATGAAAATAATTATACAGGCTCTTTACTTTTTCCCGGTTACATTACAGTCCAGAAGTGTGTGTGTGTGTGTGTGTGTGTGTGCACATTTTCATACCATAAGCTAAATTATTTTTCAGCTTTGATTAAGATTTTATCATCTCTCTCAATGGTTATTGTTCACAAGCAACACAATATTTATCTCTCAATGAAAGTTAGCATGATTTGGGTGGGGTTCTCTAAGAAAGAGGATCTGATTCTAGGATTCAGGTTCAAGGGGGTGAACTGGGGAAAGTAGAAAAGAAAGCGGGTGAGACAGAGAAGGAAGGAAGTAGCAAAGTAGAAAAGAAGCGGGTGAGACAGAGAAGGAAGGAATCCAATAACGAGAGGATTATCAGACATATTTCCACCTTAGCGGCTGGGCCACAGTCCCATTAGGAAACCTGAAAGGCAGTGTAGACCATGCCTCAGAGCTATCCCACCCAAGGGCAAGGCTGCGGGGGTATTTATCCTCCAACTCCCACGTGCTATGGGCTCGGGGCTACATCCTGGAACATGAGCTCCCCAGCACTTCTGGCCAAGAGAAAGTCTTAGGCAGAGAGCTGTGCACGTGGGCAGGAGGACGCCATTGATGTGTACTGGAACAGTGAATGCTCAGAGGATGTCACGGGGCATCGGCTGCATCTGCTTCAGCCTATAAGCTGGTGAGTTGGCTTGGCTCGCTCACCAGGCTCTGGCCAGCCAGTCTTGTTCTATGTTATATTGTGAGATTATTGAGGTTGACTAAGCAAAGGAAAACCAGCTGAAGCACGACCTCAAAAGGTTGCTGACAAAAATCCTTACATAATGAATAAATAAACAAATTTCATCAACTTGATGCTCAGGAAGACACATACTTTAACAAAAACATGAAGCTAGTTTGCAAGAGCCTCTGCAGTATAGCTTTAAATTCCAGCCCAAAGGAGATTTGCAGAGCAACAATGGGAAATTGAATGTTTTTGCCCTTGTTTGACTTGAGCATATCAGACTCATCCTCTCCGGGATGTTAATCAGGGACATCTTTGCACCATACTTACTGTCAGATGTAAGCCAGGCCTCTGTTCATGAGTGTCTGGAATGCAGCCCTAGAATCAGTGTCTGCTTCAACACAGATGGGGATGGAAATGAGAGGAGGTGGGTGTTTGTGGAATGTGGAAAAACAATATGGTGACCTAAAGAAGGGCAGATACCCTCAAAGCTTCCTTTTATAGTACATCAGAACGAACTGTTGACCAGTGAGGGGAAAAGGCCCAAGGTGGGCCTCTGTGGCTTGGTTGCGCAAGAATGCTTATTATTTTGAACCTAAGTAAACCAAAGAGCCTCGTGTAGGAATCCAGAGCTTATCCACAGATGTTGGTTGAGCCCACATTGTTTGCAGAACATCGCATTAAACTTGACGACACAAGATTTAAGGAATTTGCTCAAGGAGATGGTATGGCTTGAGCCTATATGTGAGCGGGAATGGTTCTAGAAAGCAAGTACTGGTCAGTGAACTGAGGGACATGATGAACGAGGCATCAAGAGTTCTTTGGGCAGTGGGTGGGGGAGCACATCAGAGGTACACAAGGGGAGTGACAATTAAATTTGTGTTTTAGGCTGATGAGGGTAGCAGTGGTCAGATAATGGAGGAGCTAGAGGGGCCACTTGTTCATAATTTTATGTCTGCCACCCTTTATTGCAGTAAAGAAGGAGCCACGTGGGGCACCTGGCTGGCTCAGTCAGTGGAGCGTGTGACTCTTGATCTCGGGGTTGTGAGTTTGAGCCCCACGTTGGGTGTAGAGATTACTTAAAAATAATAAAATCTTTTTAAAAAAAGGAGCCACGTGATACTTACAGAACATCTCTAATATGTGGTTAAAAATATAAAACTAATAAGTTTGAGGGGGTGAAGGGGAAATAAGGGTGAAGAAAATAAGAGGCTGTCAGTATACAAAACTGTACACTCTAAAATCCTGTACCTGTATTGTCCAGTATGATAGCCTCTAACCACAGGTAGCTATGGAGCACTTGAAAAGTGGTGAGTCCAAATGGAGATGTACTATAAGGGTTAAGTAGATATACTGGATTTCAAACACTAATATGGAAAAAAATGTAAAATATATCATTGATAATTTTTATGTAGGTTATGGGTTGATATGATAATACCTTGGCTATATTGGGTTAACTAGAATATAGTTTAAAAATTAATTTCATTCGTTTCTTTTTATTTTTTTAATAGGGCTACTAGAACATTTTAAATTACATGGTGGCTCTCACTCATGGGTCACATTACATTTCTGTTGGATGGGGCTGTTCTATAACATGTCTTACACCAGTGCTTCTCAACTGTGGTGATTCTTGTCCTCCAGGAGACATCTGGCAATGTCTGGAAGCATTTTTGGTTGTCACAGCTGGAGGGGAGAGGGCGTTGCTGACATCTAGTGGCTAGGGACACTACTAAACATCTTATAATGCACAGGACAGCCCCCCGCAACGAAGAGTTATCCAACTCTTGAATGTCAGTGGTGCTGAATTTGAGTGACTCTAGTTTAGATGATGCAAAACTGTTTTGCTCATATCATCTCACTAAATCCCAACAACTCCAAGACGTCCTGGACAGCCCCCTACAATAAAGAATGATCCAGTCCTAAATGTCATTAGCACCAAGGCTGAGAAATCCTGCCCTACACCATTACTACAGTGGTGCTGGGAGACCTAATAGTGGACTGCCGTATCAACATAGGTGTGAGCGTAGTCAGGTTTTTCTCCAGAGTGGAGACAGTGGGACCCATACTAACATCCTTTGCTGCTCATTTGTGAATTGCCAGGCGGTACATCAAGCACCTTCTGTTGGTGTTATTTAATCCCTACGAGAGCACTAGTGAGGTGGGCAGTATCTTTGTTTTACTGATCAAATCTCCTGCGATTCATAGGGCTCAGGGAACTTGGCTGAGCTATTGCATTCAGGAGTGGGGAGGTAGACTTGAATCACAGCCATTTAACTCCAGCGCATGAGCTTTATCCGCCCCGGAGACAAGGACTGCAACTGCTTCAAGTCTAAGTCTTCGGATTCCATTTCTTTCTTTCTTTCTGTGAAAAGGCCCACTACCCTGGTCTAGGTCACCTAACTGGTTTCTAGTGTTGACCACTTCAGTCCCCCAGTTCTTTCCTCCACGTCACAGTGATCTTTCCAAAAACCTCAAGCCTTTCAGTATTTCTTTAATTACACTCAAGATACAGTTCACACTCTTTGTCATGGCTTAGAAACTATGGTTTGGGTTCAACAAATTTTTCTTAAGGATGCACAATGTATTTTGGGCCAAATGTGGTAAGAATCAAAATGTAACTGCACAGTGTTATGTTAGTGACTGTCAGTAAAAGAAATGTATCTTGAGGACAGAGTTGGTGATGTCTCTCTCCTCTGTGAACAAAGATTTGGGGGCAGTATTTTGCTTGTGTAGAGTGGGACCCATGACCATTTGGGTAAAAACACGCTTAGAAAATTTAAATAATTACCAAACCAGAACAAGTTTATTGGAGTGAGAAGACTGATTTGGGAGGTAGATAGGACGATTTATGTTTTACTTTAAACGCTTTTTACTTATTTCTTTTAAGAGAGGGAGGGGGGAGGGGCAGAGGAAGAGGGAGAGAGAATCTTAAGCAGGTTCCATGCCAGCACAGAGCCCAAAGTGGGGCACAGTCTCACAACCCTGAGATCATGACGTGGGCCAAAATCAAGAGTTGGTCACTTAACCAACTTAGCCACCCATGTGCCCCAGATATTTTTTACTTTATTTTTTCAATAGATTTTTATTTATTTGAGAGAGAGAGAGAGACAGAGATAGCAAGAGAGAGCACAAGAGGGGAGGAGAGGGAGAAGCAGACTCCCCACGGAGCTGGGAGCCCGATGTGGGGCTTGATCCCAGGACCCTGGGATCATGACCTGAACCGAAGGCAGACGCTTAACTGACTGAGCCACCCAGGCGCCCCATATTTTTTACTTTAAATCAACATACTTGTTTTACTCTAAATCTACAAGTGAACGGTACTTTGGGGGGAGGGGCTCTGATTTATATCTTTTTCTCTATCTCCAGCAATAATAATATGCAGTAGGCTTCGCTAGATAGCGGCTATCAGTTAAATCGAATACCTTGCGACGATCCTGAAATAGTAGTTTTAAGTAGAGGCTCTTAAGTGCCACCTAGTGGTAACGAGGTGGTATATCACACAATAGATTCAAAAAAAATGTGTTAGTGAAAATTTGTTCTCTTCATCCTGGCAGCCCCAGCATGACTTAAGACCTATGAATATAAAGCACAAAAATCGTGTCCTTAAAAATATGCATTCTTACACTTTCCTCATTCAGTTCCGCCTGATTTCGCATCACTCATCACAGTGCCCCCACCCCCTGCCTTAGGCGTCAAAACAATTTTTTTTTGTTGGTCTTACCCATGTTCTTCCTAATCCTTCTATATGCATTGAGTTTAAAGGCCAAAAGTCTTAAAGTGGAGATGTTTAGGAACATGTTGATGTTATTATAATACCAAAGGAACATGCCTAAGAAATGACATCAACTAATAAAGAATTAATGAATGAAAGAAATGTATTTTTGAAGAAACAGCAGGTGCTGGCCAAATGCTTCTGTCATCCTTACTCACCTCTGCACACCCAGCTCGGTGCGGGTCAGTGCTTTCACAGTGTCTGAGAGGAGCAGGGCTTCTCAAACCTGGGAGATCTTACCAGCACTTGCAGGGGGCCTGAGCTTCTGCGTCTTCAATATTGGTGTTGTTGATGCTTCTGGTCTGGGGACCACACTTTGGGTAGTGAGAGTACTGTGCTAATAAGGGCAGGGCCAGGTGTTTTGTTTTGTTTTTTTGTTTTCTTCATCTCAGCTATCTTACATAATTTTGGCTTCGATGGCTGGGACCACAGGCAGCTGTCAGGATTTTGGACAAAATGGGGATAGTAAGGGAGTGGGGATTGAAACTCAAAGCTTGGGATGGCTATCCCTGTGCTTTTTGCCAGAGAAAAATCAGTTCCTTATTTAAGCCTTCTTCATGCTGCCTTGTAGAGTTTTAAGAGCCCAGCCTAACTTAATGCCACTGAAATGATCAGACAGAATTAATGAGATGCTTTGCTTTTTCCTGGTGTTTATTAGTTTGGGACATTTGAAAAACAAAAACTATTTTGTACCATTAGCATCCCGTGAAACGAGCATTTTAAATACTTCTCGTATTTGCACATTTCATGGGTTATCATAATCTGTAATAGTTAGATCTTTTCCAAGAATAATATAACACTGTATGTTAATTATACTTCAATTAAAAAAATAGCAAAAAATGAATTTTACTCTATCACTGTCACTTTCTTTTGTCTGTAATAATTGACTTGGTCTTTGGAGAAATACTTAGGATGTTTTTAGTTGAAATAGAGGCATTTTCAGAAGTGCTGGAAAACCTAATTGTTGAAATCCTAACAATATCCAGAGTTTGTCATATATTTTTGGAGGATGATTTTTCTTTTGATGTTCATCTAAGTGTCTTTACCAGCACCTGATAATAATCGTGGAAATTAAAAATAATTTCTAGTCAGAAGCTGTAATACCAAAGTCATGCTCTCAGCACACGAAATTAATAAAGACACACATGATCATAGTGGATACAACTTTTATATGCATATGAGGTCTTTGTACACTGTAGACTTAAAACTGAAAGAAAAAATTAATATGCTTTCTTTCATTTAAAAATAGAATGAAACAAAAACATAAGACATTCTATATATTCAAATAATTTTGGATTACAACAAATTTTAAAGCAACAAATGGCAAACAAGTGGGAATTAACTACCTGATGCAGTTTAGATTTTAAAAAATAATGTTATAGCACAAAAAAGGAACTCCTTTCAGCAGGCAAACTTGACAAACATGAATGAAGAGTATATCTGGGAAAGAAAGGAAACTGAGTGACAAGAGGAATGGTGTGGGGTTAAGGTGGGAGGGATATCCTAAACCAACTGGAGAATGCTCCTTTTTATTTCATGTTATTTTTCATGTTGCCAGGAGAGGGCAGCCAGTCCCCAGACTGGAAACAAGCTAACAAATTAAAATTTTCAAGTTTGTACATACCATTTGCAGAAAGTATTGTGATACACTGAGATTTTTTCAGAGCTTACATCTACTGCCCATTCTCTTGACTGTAATTGGAAGCTTGATGCATATGGAGGGCACTAAACCAGGAGTCCTACAAACAAATCTGAATTTGGAACATCTTTGCCCTAGATCTTAGCAATTCTGTGTCTGCAAACACGTTTATGAACATCCTAGAAGACTTTTTCTTATCTGTGAAATGGATGTAAAAATACCAAACCCGCCTCCTCGAAGACTGGCAGTTCATGAGGTCATGTTTGTGAAAGCCCTGTCATTCGTTCATTCGTTTGTTCGTTTGTTCATCTATTCACTTACTCAGTCAACCCATCTGAGCCTTAATATGCTGCGGTGCTGGATGCCGAAATACAAAGATGAGCATCACACGGACGCTGTCTTCAAACAGCATATCGCTGACTGAATAGAAACAGGATGCTGGCGCCGTGAACTGCCCTGCAAACGAAATGGAAGGCCAATGGGGCTTGCTGGGGACAGCTCTCTCCTTGAGAACCCTGATGTGTTGCCTTAGTCTCCCATTGCTCTACTCTTCGCTCACTCTGTTCTAGTCACACAGGTCTCCCAGCTCTCCTTCAGACTCAAGTTCCCTACTTCTTTTGGGATTTGTGTTTGCTATTCCTTGCCTGGAAGGCTCTCCCCTTAGTTTTCTATGTGGCTCCCTCTGAGGGATTGTTTTTATGTCTCTTCTTACCCGTAGAGTCCTTACCGAGGCAGCTCTGAGCACATTATTTAAAACAGCATTTCGGCTACTCTATATCAGTGTCTCTCAGTCTGAGAATTGAGACCTCATTCCCTAAGGCATCTCTTGTATGTACTGCATTCAGTTCTCTCCTGTGAATCTAAATTGGTAATCACAATGCATCATCTTTGGGGAAATTGAGAAAATAGTCTCTCAAATCCCTTTCTGTGTTCTGTTGAGGAAAGCAAGTTGAGTCTGTGGTTTAGTTTCTTCATGAAACTTATCAGTTACTGGATACTGCATTATAAATATATTTGTTAATTTGTTTTCCTCTCTTTTTTCCTCACTAAAACACAAGCTCCAAGAAGATAGGAGCTATGGCTTGTTCACTGTTGTATCTAGCATCTCAAACGGTGCCTGGCAATGTGCCTTTGTTGGATGGATGGATGAATGGATGACGAACGAATGAATGAACTGTTGAGAAGGCACTTGAGAGAGAGCTCTTGATCTGGATCTTACAAGATAAGCAGAATTTTACTTGGCAGGTGGGAGTGGGAAAGCTATTCCAAGCAGTAAAATAGCATGCTTTAATGAAACAGGCCTGTAAAATTGAGAGTGCCATATCCAAGGTAAAGTAGTGGCTTTCTGAAGTAATAAATCCATATGCTTTGCAGCCTTTCTCAGGTCTATTTTCCTTCTTTGAGGAATACTATAGACCGGATACAGATTGTATTATTCACAATACATTTTTTTTATTTTATTTATTTATTTATTTATTTATTTTTTAAAGATTTTATTTATTTATTCATGAGAGACAGAGGGAGAGAGAGAGAGAAGCAGAGGGAGAAGCAGGCTCCCAAGGAGCAGGGAGCCCGATGCGGGGCTCGACCCCAGGACCCTGGGACCATGACCTGAGCCGAAGGCAGACACTTAACCATCTGAGCCACCCAGGCGCCCTACATTTTTTTTAAACAAAAATAAATTGTATTCCCTGGGCAGACACCTCCATCTGTTTACAGTATTACATGCTCAGGAAAATACGTATTTTAACATTAGCCTAAATACCATATATAATCAGAAATTTAATCTACCACCGGAAATATTGTTGGATAAAATTTCAAAGCTAACACATTACTCTGGCTTATCACAGTTATTCTTCTCTCACTAATAAAAGAACCAAATGTCAACTCACTGATTAAAACAATATTCTTGTAGTGGGAGAGTCTGTGTTTTCAGTAGTGAAATGTATATGCAATCACCATTAGATCTGTGCTACTCAAAGTGTGGTCCCTGGACCAGTGCTGGTCCTTGAACAGTCCTTGCAGGTCTGCAATGAGAAGAGGAAATCAAGTGAAAATACATATCTAGAAACTTTAATAGAAATTTGACAGTATAATTTTATATCTATTGAATCTAATTGGGTTTGTGTACATGACATGATACCATTTTTAGAGAACCCTAAAGACGCCACCAAAGAACTACTAGAACATTATAATAAATGAATTCAGTAAAATCACAGGATACAAAAATAATATACAGAAATCTGTTGCAACTCTATGCGAATAATGAAGTAGCAGAAAGAAAAATTAAGGAAACAATCCCATTTACAATTGCGCCAGAAAGAATAAAATACCAAGGGATTAACTTAACCAAGGAGGTGAAAGACCTGTACTCCAAAAACTATAAAGCACTGATGAAAGAAACTGAAGACAACACAAGTAAATGGAAAGATATTCCATGCTCATGGATCAGAAGAGCCACTATTGGTAAGTTAATACTACCCAAAGAAATCTACAGATTTAATTAATGCAATCCCTCTCAAAATACCAATGGCATTTTTTGCAGAAGTAGAACAAATAATCCTGTAATTTGTATGGAACCACAAAAGACATTGAATAGCCAAAGCAGTCTTGAAAAAGAAGAACAAAGCAGGAGGCATCACAATCCCAGATTTCAAGATCTGTTAGAAAGCTATAGTAATCAAAACTGTATGGTACTGGCACAAATATAGACACATAGATCAATGGAATAGAGTGGAGAGCCCAGAAATAAACCCATGCTTCTATGGTCAATTGATCTATGACAAAGGAGGCAAGAATATGGAATGGGGAAAAGACAGTCTCTTCAACAAATGGTGCTGGGAAAACTGGACAGCTACATGCAAAAGATTGAAACTAGACCACTTTCTTATACCGTACACAGAAATAAACCCCAAATGCACTAAAGACACACATGTGAAACCAGAGATCATACAACTATTAGAAGGGAATATAGACATTAATTTCTTTGACGTTAACTGTAGAAACATTTTTCTAGATATGTCTCCTCAGGCAAGGGAAATAAAAGTAAAAATAAACAAGTGGGACTCTAACAAAATGAAAAGCTTTTGCACAGCAAAGGAAACCATCAACAAAACAATAAGGAAATCAACTAAATGGGAGAATATATTTGCAAATGATGTATCCAACAAAGGGTTTGTATCCAAAACTTATAAAGAACTTATACAACTCAACACCAGAAAAACAACCTGATTAAAAATGGGCAGGGGACCTGAATAGACATTTTCCAAAGGAGACATACAGGTGGCAAACAGACACAAGAAAAGTGGCTCAACATCACTCATCATCAGGGAAATGCAAATGAAAACCACAATGAGATATCACCTTACACCTGTCAGAATGGCTAGACTCAAAAAGACAAGAAATAACATGTGTTGGCAAACACTCATGCACTGTTGGTGGGAATGCAAATTGGTATAACAACCCTGGAAAACAGTATGGAGGTTCCTCAAAAAATTAAAGATAGAATTACCATATGATCCACTACTGAGCATTTATTTACCCAAAGAAAATGAAAACACTGATTCAAAAAGATATATGCAGAAAGATGCAATGCACCCAGATTTATTGCAGCATTATTTACAAAAGCCAAGATATGGAAGCAGCCCAAGTGTCCATCGATAGATGAATATAAAGAAGAGGTGGTGTGTATATACAATGGAATATTACTCAGCCACAAAGAGAACGAGAACTTGCCATTTGCAACAACATGGATGGACCTAGAGGGTATAATGCTAAGTGAAGTAAGTCAGGTGGAGAAGACAGATACCATGTGATTTCGCGTATATGTGGAATTGAAGAAAACAAACGAATGAACACAGAAAAAAAGAGACCAAAAACCCAGACTCTTAAATACAGAGAACAAAGTGGTGGTTGCCAGAGGGGGGGGGGGGGGGGGGGGGGGGGGGAAATTGATAAAGGGGATTAAGAGTCCCCTCATCATGGTGAGCATTGAGTTATGTACAGAATTGAACCAGTGAATCACTATACTGTACACCCGAAACCAACATAACACTGTATATTAATTATATTTTAATTAAAATACATAAATTAAAAATAAAACTAAAAAATTGGGTTTGTGTTTTACATGCCTTCTATTTTTGAGTAATTTATTTTATATTTATTACATTTTACAAAAGTATGAGGCTGCAATGGATTAAGAAAACAAAACAAAACAAAATCCTGGTCTTTCAGTACAGGTCATTTGAGGAACATTGCTCCAGAGTGTGATTTGTGCTGCCTTGAGTCCCACAAAATCTGAACTATAAGGGACACCGACAATTGAGCATGGAATTCACTAGCCTTAAATTTCAGGCAGGTGGCAGTACCTGTTAATGGTGCCGAGAGCTGACATTTATCATGTACTTACTCTGTTCCAGACGTTATGCTATAGACTCAAAAGATATCCTTTAGAGCAAGGGATGCAGAAAAGTAAAGGTAGATATGGGTGCGGGGGAAGGGTGCCATCAGAATCACAAGTGTGTTTCTTAGTCTATGCCAGCCAGACTTCTTTTAGGAATAATACTTTCCTATAGAAAGTCTTGAATGTCAACAACTCCACTGACAGTTTGCTGATTTGTGCATTCATTCTTTTTAATTACTGGGTGGTTTTAGTAACGTTTTGAGAACTGAAACCATTGCAATTGTACATGGGTGCAGGAAAGGCTATGAGTTTCGGGTTACTTGTTTGTTTGTTTATGCATGCCTTGGAGACCTGGTGGAAAACTCAGAAGTTTAAGAGTGACTTTTGCTCTAGGAAGCCTACCATACTTGGCCCAGGGACAAAGCCATTAGTGTCCAGAATATGGGTCCTAGTGCATGAAGATCTTGCTGTAACTGGTTCCGTTCTAGGTGGGCTAGGGCACTCTGTCTTTCAGAAGTCCTAGATTTCACAACCTCATTGTCCATTGTGGTCCTTTCAAGGCATCCAAAGAATCTGCATTGATAACATTCTATAGATTAAAAGGACAGGCAACCTCTTATATAGTTTCCTGTATTTGGAAACCCTGTGGACCATGCTAGGCAACCTTGCTAGTAAAATGCAGACAGTGAAATGTGAGGATCAGTGGAGCCTACGTCAGAGGTGTGCCTGAATGGAATGGGAAGATGTGCCCTAGATAAGCTGGATCTCACTAGCAGTGTTTCATCTCACTCTGTGCTGAAAGGTTAGCAAATATTTTATATGAACGCGTCACAGGAAGGCACTATAAACATTGTCTATTACTAGAATAAATAGCTGAATGGGCTGTGTCTTCTCAGAATTCAGGGTCCTGGTTCTTCAGTGATTACTCATACAAGAACATGAATCTTTAGACTAAGCCTCCTGAAAGAAATCCAGCCATGCTTCTTAGAAATTTTAATAGAAGTTGTAAAACTGAAATGAAACTCGTATCCACAAATCCTTAAGGCTGTTGTGCCCTTGTGATCAGGAATATTCATGTGATACAGCATTGCCAGATTTAGCAAATAAAAATACAGGATACCCAGTCAAACAAATTTCAGTTAAACAGTGAATTTTTTGGTGTAAGTATATCCCAATGCAACATTCGGCATTTAGTATAATCCTATACAATACTTTTTTTAAAAGACCACAGTGGATAATAAGGTTTGAACTCCAGGGCTTCTAGAAAGCACATTGACCCCACTCCATCTAGAATCATGCTTTATTTGGGACATACTTATACAGAAAGTATTCCTTGATTGTTTGAAATTCAAATTTACCTAGCATCATCAATGAAAAGATATGGGAATAGCAGCAGCAGAATGGTTAAGCTAAGCTAACTATCATGCATTGAGCAGTCACTGCATACCAGGTTCTGAATTGTGAGTTTTATACATATTTCTTGTTTAAATTTCACAGCACTTGTAAGTGAAAGGCATATCATCAAAAACCTTATTTTACAGATGTGCAGACTCAGGCTTGGAGAAGTTAAGTCACTTGTCTAGGGTCAAATGGCTACCGAGTCATAGAGCTAGGATTCAAGCTCGCATTTAACTTTGCAGCCTAGACTCTTGAACACATCAGTGTAGTCTAAGTGGCATTTAATAACACTTTGGAAGCAGATGGACTAAAAGAATCTGCCCCCCACATCAGCAAAGCATCAATGGGATGAATTCTCCTTTAGTGTTCCTCCAACCATTAAATTAATGGTTTCCAAAATTTTCATTTACGGAGACCCCTCCCCATTTTTATCTCTCATGGTTCAAATTACTAATTGTGATAGTTTTAGTTTTGTTGTCTAAAAAAAACCCACAATGGCAGAAATTAGCAAATTAGGTTGTGCTTTAAAATGTATTCATATGATTTTTCACAGTAGCATCAAAAACCACACACACAAAAAAAACAGTAAAATAAATACCTTGAGATAAATTATTCCAGAAATGATGCTTGGGGTGAAAAGAGATTTGAGGATTCCCTTAGATAATTTGAGGCTCTTCCCACTTTCACTTCCAAGCATCTACGTCCTACTGGTTGGAAATCTCTAAATTAGAGCAATTAAATCTTAGAGATAGACCCCAAACAAATGAGCTTCCTATCCCTGAATGCAGAAGTGAGCTCACAGGAAAAGAGACAAAGAGACTATTGGAGTTGGGAAGAAATGCAAGGGGCAGAGGGGTGGAGGGTCAGTGATTTAATTCTGGACCATAGCAGGTGCTCCTGGTTCACATCCCACATGCTGCCCGTATCCACCCGAAGACTTTATACTGTGAACACCTGAAACTCTTCACTAGTAAGCTTTCTCTGCCACCCCTCCCTACTCATGTGTTCGGCCAATAACAAGGCAATCTGGAAACAGCAGGGAGTTCCACCCAGGAAGCAACCCTTGACACAGCCAACTTCTTTGCCTCTTAAGTGGGAAGACTCTGAGTCAGGCTCTACGTAGTCTCCCAGGGGGCCCAGCAGGATTTAGCCCCAGTTGCCCACAGTAATCACCTGCTCATTAATGTGCTCTGAATTGGCTGCCTTTTCCCTTCCAAGTGCTTCTTGGGAGCTCTTCCCAATTGAACTACTTGTATGCAAATTCTCATTATACTATCTGCTTCTGGGATAACCCAAGGTTAAGATAAGGATTAAGAAGATTTTTTTATGTTTTCAAAATCTGCCATGGGTACCAGTACTAGAAAAGATTAACCCCCAGTTCTTTTTTCCTAATACTCATTCATAGTGCCTTAAAAATGAGTCTAGTCTTTTGAGAGTTAGGTTGGTGAGCCTGGTTAATATCAGTTCTCGACAGAGGGGCCTATGTAGCTACTAACAACATGTGTAAGTAGAGCCTGACGTCAATTAATTATTCTTGCATAGATTCTTTTCCTCTGTAAATTTTGGTCACTGTACATAAAGAATTGACAGATTTTTATATACAGCACATGGTCAATAACTGGTGTCCTTCCTTGCCTCCCTCCTGGCGTCTTTTTGAGGCATTTTCCTTAAACTATGAGAGATAAATTAGATGGTTTTACTTGGTGAGAAAGTTGTGTAAGAAAACAGATGTATCCACTTAGTCTCATACCGGGCAGGATGGGGTAGTAAAAGCAAAATTAAACTGGGAATTGGGATTCTTGATTTCTGCATCACCTTGGAAAATCCTTTGACATCGCCAGGTCTCCCCTTTTCGGGACCAAATTATCTCTTAAGAATCCATCCACCAATAAGTGTGTATGATCTTTTCCACCAGTGAATCCCCAGTGTAAATTACAAAATTGGAAGGGATGCTAGATCATGGACAGACTTCGACACCTCAGACTTTTTTCTGTTCAACCACCCTTGGAAGGAGGCCATGCATGCCGCATCTTGAATACCTGTGAAGATGGGTATATGGTTAGGACAGGCTAGAAGAGTGGTTCTTAGGATGATTTATTGTCCCCAGGGGACATTTGGCACTATCTGGAGACATTTTTGGTTGTCACCACTGGGGAGGAGGAGTGCTGGTGGCTCCTAGTAGGGGTGCAAGACAGCCCCCCATAACCAAGAATTATTCAGCTCCAAGTATCGTTGGTACCAAAGTTGAGAAATCCTTGGCTAGAATAAGGCAACAAATAGACCAAAGCATCTAATGGCTCCAAACAATAGAAATTATTATTTTTTCTTCTATAACAGCCTGGGATGCTTCAAGCTAGACTGAGTTGGAGTGGTGAGAGTCGAGGGGGATAGACCCAGCTCTTCTCCATGCACAGATACCATCTGATGGTGCTCTTCTCATTTTCAGTATGTTGTCTCCAGGGCCACACCAGGGTCCCTCCATTCCAGCCTGCCGTATGGATGAGCATGTGTGGGAGGTGTATATGGGCCAAATCTGTCAGCAACACATAGCTCTTCCTCTCGTATTCCATTGGCTAGAAATCAATCAATGGCCACTCCTAACTGCAAGGAAGGTTGGGAAATGTGAACTAGTCATTTACCTAGAAAAAAGAGGAAAGGATATTGCTGACTAGTTATCACTCTTTGCCTTAATTGGGTAGCTGCATCACTTTCTTAATTATAAAAATGAGAGTGATAATAATACCTTAGGTGTTGAATACCACTCATGTATTTTATGAATTTGTATACATTTTGCATGTGCTAATTCATTTAGTTCTCCCAATTGCCTAATGGGATACATTCTGTTACTATTTTTGTTTTGCATTTCAGGCAACAGAGGTATGAGAGGTTAATTTCTCCGAAGTCTACAACCGGTAATGTCAGTGCCCCGTTATGAACCCAGGCTGTCTGATGCTAAAACCTGAACTCTACTCATTGTTTTATCATTCCTGTTTTCTCCTTGAGTGTTCTGGTTGTTATTCCTTCTATTGAACCCAAATCTGCCTTTCTGTCTCCCTCCCACCCTCCCCCCTCAACACACACACTTGCTGGTTATTCTTTTGTCATTGGGGAAAAATAGGCCAATCTTTTTTTTTTTTAAGTTTTTAATTTTAATTCCAGTATAGTTAGCATGGAATGTTATATTAGTTTCAGGTGTACAATATAGTGATTCAGTGATTCTATACATTACTCAGTGCTCATCATGATAAGTGTACTCATTAACCCCATTGTGTATTTCACCTATCCCCCTTCCCCCCTCCCCTCTGGCAACCAACACAGGGAAGTAGAGGCAGGAACTCAAGAGATGCAGGGCTAGGGTGATATAGCAGCAGGGATGGGAAAGAAGCAGGCAGATATAAGAGATGTAGCATTCACAGGATAGCACCTCAACCAGTGAGTGTTAGATCTGAGACACAGTTAAGTGCTCGATAGCTGTTGTTTTTGCAAATGAAAATGTGAATGTGGAGAAAGTTCAAAGTTCCCCAGAAACAGGTTTAGAAATGGTCACATAAGACTGACAGGAAACCTGGATGGTCTGTGTCTACTCATAAACAGTCAACTTGAACATGGAAATTGTTCATTTCCATTGGAGATTTCATGTTTGGGGGTAGTTTGGCAATGCAGAGGCTCAAGTGGTCATTTGACTCTGTCTCAATAATTTAGTTTTCATTTCTTACTTTAGAATTACCAGTAAAATTTCATTAATCACATGAAATATTGAGATAAAGCTCAAATAAATTTTAGAGAATGTTTTGAGCAAATAAATTGTTTACTGCTCTTGTAACAGGACAGATTTCTTCTATTACTAATTTGTATGAATCACTTTTTACTAAACAAGATGATTTTGTGCCCTCAACAATGGAACATTTGGTTCTTTTAATACAAAATATGTTTTAAGAGAAAAATAAAAGTGAAACATTTAGAAGGCAAATGTCCCCAAAATATCTGAAAAGGTATACATTTTCATGGCTTATGAGCTTTTATCCAAGTTCAGATATTTGACCAGGATTACTGAGAGGAAGCTTTGGTTATCAAAAAAAGAGGAGGTATATTTTTATGCCTCAACAAGTATAGGGTATATAGCTGCTACTCAAACTGATAATTTGAAGAAATCAAAACAGAGCTCCCTAATATGACAGTGTGATTACCACAGGGCCTAGGGAACGACTGCAGCAGGATGAAACTTCCTTCTTGATTAATGTATTAGTAAAAGGTTTAGGAATAATTTCAAAAGTTCTCTGTACCCTTAGGGACCTATAAACTAACATTTTATTGTCTGAGTATCCGAGAGAGTTTTTCTTCCTGTGTGAAACACTGGTCCTGTGTTTTAGGAAATTAAAATGAGAGTAGGAAAAGTCACCCATTCTGTTTCAGGTCCATGGCAGACATTACTAATTGATCACAACATGCTGCTGCTGAGCCTGTGTAACAGCCTTGCTTCTCATTGCCATGCTCCAAGGAGCCACTGTGAATTATAGTTCACCCGAGAGAGAAAATTCATTGTTCACTCCATACCTATGAGTCTATGAGAATTTACGGAGGAGAGAAATCAGTGAGGGTGAGATTGAAAGTCTCATGGGAATGGATCATAGGAACAAATACACAGAAGTAGAGGTGCATGTGGTGAGTGTGTGAGTGTGTGCAGTGCATGCACAAAGGAGAAGAAAGCAGTATTACAGAGACTTAGCTGATGTGTTGGGTGGTAATTGTCAAGAGCTTTGATGGAAAGGAGTATGGAGGTTTCTCAAGAAATTAAAAACAGAACTACGATATGATCCCAGCAATCCCACTTCTGGGTACTTATCCAAAGGAAATGAAACAGATATCTCAAAGAGATACCTGCACTCCCATTTTCATTGCAGCATTATTCACAAAGTCAAGGTATGGAAACAACCCAAGTGCCCACCAGTGGATAAGTGGATCAAGAACATGTGTACACACACACACACACACACACACACACACACACACACACAGGAATATTATTTGCCCTTTAAAAAGAAGGAAATTCTTCAGTTGTGACAGCATGGATGAACCTAGAGGGCATTATGCTAAGGAAAATAAGACAGAGAAGGACAATGCTGCATGTATCACTTATATATGGAATCTTACAAAAAATAACTTTGGAAAATAGGTTTGACTTGGTCAAATTAAGAAGTTTTCTGAAAATCACACAGAGGAGTTTAGATTTCCAGTGATAAGAATGGAGAACTGTTTGATATACTAAAAGAAAGAAGCCTGTGCACACCAAATAGATCAGAAATAGGGTATATTCAGCAGTATTGGACAGTGGGTTTCAAATGGAGGCAATTTGGCTACCCGGGGGAAATTTGTCATTTCTGGAGGCATTGTTGGGTTGTCACAACTGGTGGTGGAGGTGGTTCTACTGGTTTCTTGTGGTAGAGTCCAGGGATGCTGCTAAACATCATATGATGCATAGTACAGTTCCCCACAACAATGAACTTTCCAGCCCAAAACATCAGTAATTGTGCTGAGGTTGGAAACACTGGTATAAGCTAATTGCTATAAGAAATAATCCGACATCTTGGAGCCTTAACTCAGCAAATAATCTGTCTTGCTCATGCAAAGACCGAAGCACGGTTAGCTGGAAGTCCTGGGAGTTCTCCTTCAAGTAGTCACTTGGATCCTGGCACTTTCCATCGTGTAAAGCTGCCATCTTTAATATGTAGGTGCCAAGGTAGCCATAGAAGGGGAAGGAGAGTGTGTTTGTAGAGAAGTCACACTTGCTCTTATGTGCCTTCGACCAGAAGTGACCCATCATTTCCACTTGCATCTTTTTGGTGAGAACTAGTCCTGTGCCCCAGCTAAGTGAGTGGCAGCCGGGAAATGTCATTTAGTGCTGTGCCTAACTGGGTCTCCTTGAAGGTGGTCTTAAGTCTTATTCCTCTTTGAAGTCTGAACTCACTTGGGCAGTTCGTGGTCCACATTTCATGCATGAAAGAATGGACATGTAGAGATAAAGGAGGTGGGAATAAAGCCTTTGTTGTTGTCATTGTTGGTTTGCTTGGGGATCCTGGGGGAGACAATAATGATTTAAGATTTAGAACATGATGAGTTTTCAGTGATGGTAAAACATTCTAGTAGAACTGGCCCCTAAAACATGAGGTAAGAGTACAGCATTAGTGATGTGGTTGTAGGGACAGTGATCAGTTGAGTGGATTTCATGGCTGTATCCCTGGAACCCAGTTCAGAACCTGACAAAATAGGTAATTAATCATATTTTGTTGAATACATAGCTGAATGTATATTTGAATATTAGAAATGAGGAAAAGAATAATTTTCCCTTTCATTAGAATGCAAGAAACCTGATGCTAATATATCTGCGTATCAGCTATTGATGCATAACAAACCACCGCAAACCTCAGTGTCTTCCAACAATAAACATTTATTATGGGTCAAATACCTATAAGTCAGATGAGTGGTCTTTCTGGTCTTGCCTAGGCAATCTCATGCATATGTAGTCAGCTGTGGGGCCTGAAGATGGCTCTGCAGGTCTTGGCTGCCTCTCTCTCATATTTGGAAGTTGGCTGGTCTAGGGTGGTCTTGTGAGCAAAGTGGGCTCATTTTTTATGGTTTTTGATCTCCCATCACACTCTCCTGGGCTTTTCTCATGTTGTGGGCAAGGATCCGAGAGAGAGTGGAAGCACTTAAGACCTCTTAAGGTCTAGGTTCAAAACTGCAGTCCCGTTACTTCTGCCACCGCCAATGAAGCAAAGCAATATACAGGACCAGCTTACATTCAAAGGTGGGGAAATAGACGCCACTCTTGACGGGTGTAGTTGCAATGTCACATTTGAAAGGGTGTGGATTTGTGGAGACTATTAGTTGGTATCATCAAATAAAATCAGTCCATCACAGTCTGGAAGGAGGTTTATTACATAGCATGGAAAGAGAGAACGTTAAGCTTGATTTATTCACTTCTGGGCATCCTGATCTCCAGGGTAATTAATGAGATTCTTAGGATCATTTCAAAGTCATTCTTATTACTCTTGATTAGTGAAGAATCAACTAGGAAGGCCCAGTGTATTCCCTGCACTTTAAAAATAAATAGCTGTCAGACTAAACTGATCTCCTTATATGTTAAATCCTGGCTCAGTTTGCCCTGGTGTAACCTAACCATTTTCATGTTATGGTATACAGAGAAAACGGTTGTAATTTTGTGGCACCCTAGGGGTATAAGAGCAAGGCTGCTCACAGTCAGGGAACTAAGCTTGTGGGCTCTGGCTCCGCCCCCCCCATCTGGCTGGCCTGAGGGCCTCCCACCTCCACATTCCTATAACCCACCAGCGGGCGGGCGGGTTAGGATGTTCTGCAGTGGATTTAACCAATAATGGGTTCAGTGACCCCCACCACTTTAGTTGCAGGATCAAGCATAGAAGCCTCTTAACTCTCAATCCTATGCATTTTCCAGGAAACCTGTATTGTCTTCAAAGATGTGTGGCCAATCAACACAACGTTTATCAAGTACCCACTGTTAGCCTTGAAATCTGTCAAACACTGAGGATAATGTACAGGTTGTATAAGGCCTGGTCCCTGTCCTCCCAGGGCTTAGGGAGGGAACTCTCATCCACCTATTTTGATCTCTTCTCTGGGTACCAAGTCCAAGCCAGTGTAAGGAGGCAAGTGTGTCTCTCTGGAACTGCAAGCATTGCATGGTCTTCTTCCCGTGTTTTAGTCACTGCGTTGGACACGGCGTAATCCACAGAAGCACAGGAAAAATAATTTACTTAAAAATCCCTGACAATATGAACCAATACGAGGCTTGAATAGCTCATTCCGGTAGATCCTCTGGTTCTGCTACTTTTGCGTTATTTTAACATGTTCATTTCCTCTGATACAATTACTACTAATTATTTACTGGTCGGGAGGAAAATCACTTACGTATATATATTGCTACAAAACTCAGTGGCTTCAAGTAGGGTCGAAAACCTTTTTCTGGGAAGGGCCAGGTAGTAACTATTTTCAGCCCCATGGGCCACATGGTCTCTATCACAGCAATTCTTCTGTGCCGTTCTAGCACTACGGCAGCCATAAGCAACATAGACGTGGATGAGAGTGGATGTGTTCCAAGCAAACTTTATTTACGGACACCGCAGTTTGAATTTCATGTAATTTTTATGTGCGCAAAAATCTTCTTATGTTTTTTGCTACCCTTTAAAAATGTAAAATCCATTCATAGCTGGCTGGGGGGGTAAGTTAGGTGGCAGCTGGTTTTGGGCTGCAGGCCATAGCACGTGGTGTCCTGGCTTCAAAGGACCATCATTATCCCTTGCTGGTCTTCAGGTCGGGTCGGGGCTTTGAAGGGTGGGGTGGGGGTACGGTGGGCTGGTGTCAGCTGGGGCCTGGTGACTTTGCTTCTGGCTCTGGATCCAGCTGGTCTTGGCTTTTCAGCAGGTGGAGGATAATGCCTTCTTGTGTGTGTTCGGTCTGGGGCTCGGGCTAGGCTGTTTTCCATGGCCGTGGCACATGCGCGAGAGAGCCAGCGAGCCCAGTCACCAAAGTGCCTCAGTTGCATCATGCAGGCTAACATCCCATTGGCCAGAGCAAGTCACGTGGTGGAATTCAAAATCAACAGGCAGGAAAATCTACTCGTTAGTGAGAGGAACTCCATGCGGTGGGAATTCAGGGAACTGTGAGGAATTGGGGCCATCACTGCCATCTGCCATGCTCACCTTCCCCTTCCCGTATTGAAAAATGCAATGGTCTCCATCTTTCCTTCCCTCCAACTTTCTTCAAGACAGAAAAGAAGGGAACAAAGAATCCATTTTGTATTCTTTCTGGGGAGAATAGCTTCCTGTGACCATTATTCTTAGTCATTTGCAGGAAAATGCCATGTATGATTTTGCCCTCATTCGCTCTCTCTTCTACTGGAAAGTACACATTACGTGTTTTTGACTGGGCATTCCGCAGCCTAATCTGATACACAAAAGGTCAACCGTATGTTTTCTGTGAGCACATTTCAAATCATCAACTTCTGTCTGTAAACAGCCTTTGTTTAGCTTCTGAAGGTTCCCTGTTACCCAAGAGGTCCTCTTGTTCGGCACTCGGGTAGGTGAGAGGAGTTTATTCCTGGAAGCGGGGCCTATGAAACCACTGGACCTTTTCCTACAACGGCTGTACCCACGTCATTGACTGAGGACTGTTCGCAGAGATTTTTTTTTTTTTTTGCCTTTAGCCACATTCCTTCCACTTCACCATTTGTTGATGCAACTTTTAACACAGGACAAAGTGTATTATGTTTTTGTAACCGTTCTCACTTTCTGGATTTCTTTCCTGATAACCTTTTGGGTTTTAGAGTTATGACTTTGAATTCCGGAATAGAAACATTTCTTAAAACAACACCATTTTTTTTTTTTTAGCATGCACCCTGATTTTTAAAAATAATAAATCAATGAACAGCAAAACATCAGGGAGGACCAAGAATGTGCACAGTTCACCTGTGAGGCTGGAAGGCCCATGTAGCTTTGCGGGACCTGTTTTTGAATCTCGAAATAAAAGTGACTTGCAACTTGGAAATAACGTGGTTCTGAGGTGCCACAAAAAGCACAAAACTGGAATTCTGTCTAGAATTGGAGATAAAGCTCCAATAAGTTATTTTTATCACCTGGATATGGGCTGTATATTAGACCAAAAAACATTATTCTTGAGCCCCCAGGTTCTCCCTTCCTTTTCCTGACTCTCCCCAACCCTTCCTGGTCCTAGGTACCAGAATCTTCAATTTAATGTTCTTTCCCTGGTTAAGATGACATGAGTCTTGGAGGAGTTTCTCATAGACTGAATGTGTCTCCCCCAAATTCATATATTGAGGCCCTAACTCTCAGTGTGGTTATATTAGGAGTATGGAAGTAATTAAGGTAAAATGAGATCGTAAGGGTGAGATGTGATCTGAGAGGATTTGCATCCTTTACAAGAAGAGACACAGGAGAGGTTGCTCATTCCCTTCATGCTCAGGAACAGAGGACAGGTGACATTCCCCTCACTTGATCATTCTCATAATTACATTCACACTCATATCCATTCACAAACATAAATACCTTCATGAACATTATATGGGTCTGTCACACTCAGAACAAATCCAGCAGAAAAGTATACTTTCCTTTCTGATCTAGATAATGGTTACAGTCACAACTACGGTAAGCCTCCTTGGGATACATTAAAAACCTTCAAGAGAGGCGGCACCGTGGTTGAGAAGGGGAAGCCTGGAGCCCGAGCCCAGGGTAGTTAGCTCCCTGACCTCCCTCCCACTGGCCACATGGTGTTGGCTAGTTGCCCTAACTCTCTGTGCCTGGTCTGTGCCTTCATATAATCGCATCTACCTCATAGGGTTGTTATGTGGAGTAAGTGCATTCATATTTGTAAAGCACCTAGAACAGTATCTGACACACAGTGACCGTGATCTCAGTGTTCAGGAAATAGAGTAAAAGTAAGCGTAGAGAGCCACAAAATGCACTCATCGGTACAAACAGAATTAGAAAGAAGTGGGAACATTTGGAGTTTATATGGGAGCTTGTATAGGAGATAGGGGGATTCTGTGAAAATCTTGTTATTTCTCCCACAAAGACAGGAATGGCGACACCATGGGAGAGGCAAGGGAGGGGTAGAGAGTGGGTGGCATAGGTGTCTGGGTCTCAGCTCTAGGTTTGCAACTGGATGCCCCCAGACAGCAAGTCGCCTTCCCTCCCAGGGGCCTGTCTCTACATCTATCTAGAAACAGTTGGACTAGATCCGTATAGTAGCTTATTCCAGGACTAGAAAAGAACGATCCTTTGTGACCCTAAAAGCACATTGGGCAATGCTGCTAGATCTCACTGGTTATGGGTTAAAAGAAAGGGTCTTACTGAAATGGGAGGCAAAGAATAAATGATCCCAAATATTTTCAGAGGGAAGGAGAGTGAAAAATGTGAGAAAATGTAAAGAGGTACTGGTGCCCAGAAGCTTGATGTATTGGGTGGTTTCAGTGCTGAGACCAAGTAAAGAATTTTTAAGTCATTGAGATTTGTCTAATGACATCTTTATAAGCTGCTCTTGGTAGAGAAATATTCCTAACCTGACTCTACCTATTCAGAGATTTGAAGACTGGGAAGATGGTGGCCATTATCATAGAGTGAAAGAATTTGAGAACCTTTTAGGTAATTTTTGGTTAACGTCTCTGTTTATTGCACGCTCTCAGCTTCGCGTGGTGGCCAGCATTGGCTGGGGGGCCATGCAGCCTTAAGACTTACTCTGGATTTGTGGGTCTTCCAGGTGACTCTACAGGCTGTGGTTGCAGTGGTAGATTGCATTGTGCTCCGGGTGGCTTAGATGATACAGATGTCCATGCTGCACCCAGATTATCAGTGTGTGTGTGTGTGTGTGTGTGTGTGTGTGTGTGTGTGTGTGTGTGAGAGAGAGAGAGAGAGAGAGAGAGAGAGAGATTGGGATTGAGATCTAGACCAAAGTTGCTGAACATCAATGCTATTAACTCTCAGGGCCAGATATATCTTTTTTGCAGGACTGCTCTGTGCACTATAGGATATTTCACAATATCCCTGCCCTCTACCAACTAGATACCAGTAGCATCCCTTCTTCCCACACCAGTTGTGGCAACCAAAACTGTCTTTAGACATTGCCACATGTCCCCTGAAGGGCATAATTGCCCCTAGTCGAGACCCATTGCCCTATACTGAGAATCAGATGGCCTGCTCTGTCATTGTCTGAGTGACTTTAGGAAAGTCCTCAAACTCTATAAGCCTCTAATTTCTCATCCACAAAATGGGTATTAAAATCCCTAACACATGGGCACTCTGAAGGATTGAAAATTCATATAAGTGCAAGTGTGTATGGAAATAATGCTGTGATTTTTAAAGACATAAATGCAAATTTCCATGCCATAAAAATAGTGGAGTCCCATCTGAACAGATAGCCCTAGTTTTAATGATGGGTCAAGTAAGATGTGGAATCCTTCTCACTCAGGTGTATCCTCTGAATGCTTAAAAGCCGTGCTGCCATGTTCATCCCATATGCTACCTTAAGGTCACTCTATGGAGAGTGTAGGTGAGGACCTCACCCTGGAAAGAGCAGTCATCACCTCCCCGTTCCTGAGAATAAACATTCGTGTTCCTTTGTAGAGGGTCACTGAGTCATAGACCTCCAGATATTTCTCAGGAAATCCTTCCCCCTTTCGGATGAGGCTTTTAATACTTAACTTTCACTACTGAATAACTTGTAGGGATTCAGGAGTGTATTAATAGATCAGGCACAATTAAATATTTTTGAGTTTTATAAGCCTCCGTTCTTGGTAAAAAAGCAGATTAAGACATGGTACTAAAGTAAGAAAAAACTTACCAAGAGACAACACTAATACAGATACAGGCTAAAGAGAGGAACTGGATGTTCTGACTGAGGGCTGGGGGAAGTCAGGGGAGAATTATGGGAGGAAGAGCCATTGGACTGGAGTTTTGCAGGTCGCATAAAATTAATATAATCCCCACTCAAGCTCTTCTGTGTTCTCAAGTTCATGACTCTGTGTCATTTATATATTTGACTTACTCAAGTATAAAGTGAGGGTAATACAATCTAACCTGGCCAGGCTGCTTCAGCGAGGCAGGTGGGACCTTGGAGGCAGAAGTGGAACACACTACACTGGTGGGTAGTGTTCCTGTTGAGTGGCTTGTCCCCGCCATTGATTGTTCCTTCATATGTTACTCTTGGGGGAAAATTTCAGGGAAGCTTCCAGGTTTGTTGAATAAAAGCCGTTTGGATCTCTCAGTCATTTTCTACTTTGGAAAACAAACAAACAAACAAAAAAACCACCTTTCTCCAGATGTCTTAATTTACCAGGGCTAGGGAGAGGTATAAATAAGAACACCCACTAACTTTTGGGTTTACTCTTCCCATTAGGACTTAACTAGCGTGGCATCTGAAATATCTTTATAACATTGTCTGTGGCTGTTAACTACTTCCATTCTTTTCCCCCCTATGTGTTTACCTCCAGGAAACCACCATCCTCCATTCACTGGCCTTCGCTGAATTTCTCTTCAGCCTTGTGTTTCCTGGCTAAGTAAACCAATGGGTGTGTCTATGTGTTTTCTTCATTTGGCTGAAGACCTACTCGTAGCAGAGGGTATAACATTCGATCTTGTGAAATTAAAGGCATTTCTTTGAGGAGCTAAACAAATATGATCCGGGTATTGTCCTTGCTTGTGATGCAACAGATAAGGAATAGAGTTTCTGAGGATCCAAGAGAGAGAGATGGTTGACATTTCCATCAGACTCTGGAACTCTCTCTGGATTATCAAATGATTTCAGTGAGTTTTTGTCAAGGGCTCAAGAGTAATCAGTTCACAGAGGAGTTGTCTGATGAGCTCCCAAAGTGCTTGCTGAAGCTCATTCCGTAACATTTATTTCAGGTCTACTTTGGATCATGCAATGTGTTTGTCTTTGGTGCTCCCTGTTCTCAAGCAGCAAACAGCCCAGCCCTTGCAAGAAGATATATAAATAATCATGAATTAGTACACATAGTAGAGGAATTTGCAGTGTGCCATGGGAACTCAGAGGAGGAAGTGATTAAATCTGTCCCAGGCCTGCAAGGAAAGATTCAGTGAGGAAGTGAGATTTGAACTGTGTGGGTTATTAAAGAAGTCTTCACAGGTTTTATCTGTAAGCATTTTGTTGGTGTATAAAATACATGCAGATAAGTGCACAAATCATAATGCACACCTGGATCTATTTTCACAAAGTGGACCTACCCATGTAACCAGCACCCAATCAAGAACTAGAGCACCACCAGAAATAGAACCCTAGAACACCCTCATACTCCAGTATCTACCCCCATTTGCCGAAGGTAACCACTATTCCAACTTCTAACCACGTAGCTTAGTTTTGCGCTTTATATAAATGTAATCACAAAATCACAGAAATGTTGTAGGTTATTTTGTGTCTGGCTTTACCATTGTTTTTGTGAGATTTATCCAGGTTGTCACGTGTAGTTGTAATTCATTCGTTTTCATTGCTGGGTGGTATTTCATTGTATGAATATACCACAATCTATTTATCTGTTCCACTATTGAATATTTGTCTTACTTCTGGTTTTTGACTACCGTAAGTTGTGCTTTTGTGTACATTTTTGTACATGCTTTTTTTAGTGAACACATTTATGTACTGCCGTGTGTATATATCTAGAGATGGAATTGCTGAGGAGTATATGTATATATATAGTATAATATATATAGTGTAACATATAGAACATGATTTGTATATGTAGATTGTAATATGTAATATGTGTATGTAATATGTATTATAATGTTATATACATGTATATATTCAGCCTAACAGACTGCTTGTACAAGTGTCCATTATTACTGACAGTATCTTAGAGCAGAATCTACAAACTATGGCCTGAAGGCCTGTTTTTGTAGGTAAACTTATTCGCACACAACCTCACTCATTTTTTATATATTGTCTGTGTCTCTTTTTGTGTAGGCGGAGCAGAGTTGAGTAGTTGTGAAAGAGGCTGCACGGGCCGCAAAGCTGAAAATATTTACTATCTGGCCCTTTGTAGGAAAAGTCTGCTAACTCCTCTATTGGATTTCGAAGAGTTTCACAACCTTGCCAACACTTGCCCCATCTGTGGTTTCATGTTAGCTATTCTTGTGAGCGTTCTGGTGGGTATCGCGTATCATGTTATGGTATTAATGTGCATTTGCTTGCTGACATCTCTGTATACGTTACAATTCAGGCTTATAGGAGAGAGCTGTCATTGTGGTTAAATGTTGAACCCAACTTGAGGTTCTGTAAACGTCCTCCCCACAAGACCAAAAAAAGACATGATTATTTTATATGATTTTTCTAAGTGATACACTAAAAATTTCATTTTGAAAAAAAAATGCTTCACTTTGCTTCTGGATCTTAAGTTGTGGGGTGTCATGAAAAGTGTTTCCCAGTGTGTTTGGGGAAAAGCTCTTTTATTCTCACAGGGTGCAGTGTGGCGGGCTGTCAGTTAGGTGGTGGGGAGAGGCCCAGACGCAGAGAGGGGGCTCCCACAGGTGAGGCCGGTTTAGGCTGCAATAGTGATGAGGGAGCATCTTGGGAAGTACCCTTCAAAGGAAGAAAGGGCCCGGTAAATATTTCTTATCTGAATCAGAAGAAGAAAAGGTGGCCCAGGTGACTCTTAACGCCCTTTCAAATTCTTTCGTTTTATAAAATCATACACAGGGAGGTTTTTACATATGACTCGGCAGTTTTCTCCCTTCTTCAGATATCCCCCTATGCTGAAGACTTTGTTGGAAAATAGTGTTACTCTTGCAATGAGAAGATGGAGCAAATAAACAAAACAACCCATGGCAACCTAGGTCCGAATCAGTCTTTCAGAAGAAAACTGGTGTGCACACACAGAAACTGCAGAATCGAGCTCAGTAAGTCTACCTGCTTCAAGATTGTTTCCAGCTGAAGTCACGCTTGGCGAAGCCAGATGCCTCAGAATGTAAAGATGGCCTTTGTCCAGGGGCAGACCTTCACTGGGCTCCTTCCTCTTCCCATTTGCACCCAGCGGTCCTTGGGAATGGCTGAGAGCAGAGTTTCTTCAGGCAGTGAGAATGAGATGGGTGAAAAATGAGAACATTAACATTGGGAACCAGAGGTCAGGGGACCTGGAGCCCAGGGTAACAAGGAGATATGAGAAAACAAGTCATTTTGTAAACACCTGAACGTCAGAGAAACCTTTGCTCTCTGGAGAGGGGTTACTGGAAAAAAAATTCAGAAGCCCTGTGCTCTTGGAGGACCCCCCCATGCTCTTGGAGGACATCGAGGAAGAAACTGAGGAGACACCCTTTTGTTTAGAAAAGGGAAGAAGTGGAGAAACACAGAACTACTATTTTGAAGATAAATAGATTAATAGAAAAAGAGAGACTGATGATGTGTTTAGAAAGAAGAAAAACTACTTGACGAGGTTGAGAAAACATTTTCATAAATGTAAATAAACTTCACAAATATCTTCAGATCGAATGTATGACTGACTAAAGAAAGATGAATGACCCTGAATTCAACCATAAACATCAGGTTATGTCTACACACAGAAGTCGGCTTGACTCATTGCATTGGGGGAGAAAAGATTAAGTCAATAAAACAACCAATTCTTAAAGTGCCAAGTACCTGCTTTGCCTGAATGTTTTAGTTTTTACTTGTTTTGGCATCCTGTAGACACAGCCAGAAAATATTACAACAACAGAAATATCTCATTCCAGGATGTTGTTTTAGTTACTGGGACAAGGAAAGGGACAAGTGCTTTCCTAGATATTACTCAGTTGATGGGTGGCCCTGGTTCTTAAAGTCTTTATCAGAAATTGCTAAAATCCTGACCAAATGTAGCTATGTACGTTCATTTTAAAATGCTTCCAGAAAATGCTCTTTTACCAGCTGGCTTCAAAACACGGCCAGAAATAACTGGAGTCACCTTTTTCTGTGTGTCTATAGCTTTATTTCAACAACAACGAAATAGGTCTTTGAAAGCTGGGACAATATATTATCCTTTTTAAAACTTCACCCTCCCCCACATGCTTCAATATAATCAAACCTTGGTTTACTTTTTGCCATTTATTCAGTGGAGTGAGTGTTACCCCACCATATAGTTCTGATGAAATTGAACTTCAGAGAGGTGAAATGAGTAGTAAGATCTTGAGGTAGGTCTTGAATTGAGTCTTTTGGTTTTTCTACCCTGACACCTGCACTGAACTTGGATCCAGTTCTGTGCTTTGATTTCAGTAACACAAATGTAGAAGCTGTATGTTTGCATAAGAATGCTTTAAAATGATATTAATAAGTGTAATAATTTTTTTGCTAGTGCAAGATAATCAGAAGGCATTTAACCAAAATGAATCACTCTCAAATGTCAGTGCTAATGAAGAACACATGATAATTCTGTGAATCTCGTTCGTTTGAACATAGAGTTAGCACGGTAGCTTTTTGGAATGTTAAATTTTTGGAATGTTAAAATAGATATAACATAATAAATCTTATAATAAGCAATAGCTTGTTATTATGCTAATGAAATTTAAAAGTACAAAAAGACAGGATCTGCACAAGAAATTTCCCTGTGTATCAGCCAGGCTGCTTTTGGCTGCGTGTAACAGAATACATGACTGAAAATTGCTGAGGCAGGAAGGATATATATATATTTTTTTACTCTCACATAGGCATTGTATTAGTTATTTATTACTGTATAACAAATTACCACTGATTTAGTGGCTTAAAACAACACAGCTTTATTATCTCACAGTCCGGACATAACTTAGCTGATTCCTCTACTTTGGGGTCTTTTATGGGGCTACAGTCAGGGTGACAGCCTGAGCTAGGGTCTCGTCTGAAGGCTCAGACTGGAGGAGGATCCATTTACAAGCTCACCCTGACTGTTGGCAGAATTCAGTTTCTCAAGGAGTGTTGGAATGAGGGCCTCAGTTTCTCACTGGCAATTGGCCGGAGGTCACCCTCAGTTCCTTCACCTATGGGTCTCTCAGGACACATTCTCAGTGAATAAAAGAGGACATTTCCATGTTTGTTATTTTTAAAGAAAGACTTCCCAGAAGTCTCCTGACAGACTTCCCCTGAGGTCTCATTTGTCAGCCCTGGGTCACATGGCCGTATTTACAGTGCAGAGGAGTCTGGGAAAGTACGTGTGAGGATCTGGCGTTTTGCCCTTAGTAGGAGGCAAGTCTCTGCCAGTAAGGGGAAGCAAGCAGAGGGTGGGAGTTGGGGACCTGATGTTGAGGAAGCAATAAGCATCTACTGCAGGCACCATGTAATAAGGGACAGACTCTTTCAGGGGCATGTGTCTGTACTCCCCTATATCACATGATGGCTGAATTCGCTGTCTCTTTTATCTGTTCTCCTTGCTTGAGAGATTTATTCATATAGTGAGCTACGACATTCAGTTTTTAGTTGACTCAAATATTATACAAACAAATGCAAATATAGGTTCTGAAGCTGCCCAAAGTTCCCTAGAATCATCATTCTGATTATTTTTATTCCAGTGTTTCCTAAATAAATTAAAAGTACTAAGGTAGTTATAAAATCTTTATTCTCAGATTTCTTATCTGTAAACATTTGTCTATTTTTTTTTTACTTCACACAAAAATTACTGGTTCTAATGGACCATTAACTTGTAATCATTGAAGGCATTTCTCTAGACATGCAAAGATAATTATTAAAAGAAAAGTAGGCAATAGTATGAGCCTTTGATCTACCTTCAACTCCTACCTCTTTAGCCAAAAGCCCCAGATAAATGCACAAATGGTGGGTTGTTCACAAAAAAATCTCTTCTGTAATCAGAGCTGGAGCCTGTGACCAAAAGCACCTTAGGTTATGAGGCTTCCAGACCTTCTTGCGAGTCCTTCAAAGCCTGGTAACTATTCCCCACAGGTGAGCCTATGACCAGCCAACTTAGAGGATCGCCAGGAATTTGCACAAAATTACTCCTAAGTACCACTCCTTTGGGTAGTCATGTTGTAGTTGGCTCTTGCAGAACTTCTTTTCACACTTGCAGAAGCTAAATCATGTCTCTCTCCATCCTATAATTTGCTGTTGGTGGTCTGGACTCAAGTGAATAAGCTTATATTTATTCTATTGAAATGGAGTCATATTTATTAGGCCCGTTTGCTGTGACCTTTTGAATCCTTCTTCTGTAATCTCCCTTAATTACCGTAATGCTCAGCATTGTGTCAGCCACAAATTTTAAAAGCATGTCCAGGCATGTTAATTGACTGAGCCAGTGTTCAGTTATGTCCCAAATGGTCTGACCATTCTGTGGGATTTTAGAAGAAAACAAATTAGAGGGAAAGCAATGATTTTTATTATTTCACTTAAGGGAGTGGTTCTCAACCTGGGTGGGAGGAAAGGATTCCATGCCCCCCCCCCCCCAGGGTATGTGTGGCAGTGTTGGGAGACATTTTTTCATTGTCACAACGCGGGGAGGGAGGGCATGCTATTGGCTTCTAGTGGATCGATCCCAGGGATGCTGGTAAATATTCTGCAATGTGCAGGAGGGCACCACCCCTGCCACAAAAGATGATCTGACTCCAGAGGTCTATACCATTGAGAAATCCGGATTTAATAAAAGAAATGGCATACAATCTTGTATGGGAAAACTTACATAGCCTTTTCTGTCAATTTGATGTGAATTTCTGTTAATTTTTTAAATATTTGAATGTAGAGCCCAGGTCTTGCCATATTTGCCCACATCTTTGTCTTATTCTTCTATTGAGCAGTTCTTGCTGTGACATCTGGACCCCACAGCTGAACTCTCTCCCAACCTGTCTGGGGCTCAGAAACCCTCAGAAATCTGATCCTATTCTTCATACCCCATGCCATTGGTATTTGAAAGCACAACCATGGTCACACCAAAGAACGGTCAGGTAAGGAAGCTTCCCTAGGGACGCTTGCCACCACTCCTGTTAGACTCAGTGCCACTGTCGTCAGCCTGAGTAATCTCTCATTGTCCTGTGACCCTATGTCACTCCTACAGATTCAAAGTGCTAGTCAGGAGAATCTAATTGGCTAAGTCCATGACCGAGTCTGAGCTTTTGGGATGGGGTGTGGACCAGAGGATTCACATGTATTAATCTTTTAATCCACCTAAAGTAATTCCCATTCCTCATCACCATGTCGATTCCCCAGAAATAACTATTAACAGTTTGTTGAATATCTTTGCAAACATTTTCAGTGCATATATAGGCACATGTCTTATGCGATATAATCTTCATATTATAATGTGCGTGTAAGTTAGGGTTGGCTAAGCTGTAATGAGACTACCATAATTCAGTGGTTTAAAGAATAATGAAATTCATTTCTCCTTCATGTCCAGGTTTGATGTATGTAGTCTAGGTTGGAGGGCAGCTCTGTTGCAGATACTCAGTCATTTGGAAACCCTGGATCACTGTGGCTTTGCCATCTTCGATGCATGGTCCTCCAGGTCACTCTGGTGGTCACCATTCCATCTGGTGAGAGAGAATGAAACACAGCATGAAGAAGGCACACACCCTGACTTAAAGGTCACGTTTAGGCAAGAACTGAGTTGCATGCTCATACCTAACTGTAAAGCGGGCCAGGAATTGAAGTATAGGTGAGCAGCCATATACCTGGCTACAATTCTACTATATGAAGAAGTGGCGAACAAATTTTGATGGATGGCTGCCTAATTGTTTTGTAGGCAGTCTCTCTCGGTTTTTCTCTCTCTCAACATAAATAGGACCACATTAAACAAAAACTATACTTTACCATTGTCCATGTTAATGCACACAAAGATGCCTCTTTTTTTTTTAAAATAACTGTATTCACTCAAATGCATGGATTATATATTCTCGACTCTCATAAGGCAGGTGCATACTTTTTTTCCCCATGAAGTTACTCTTTTGAGCCTTTCAGTCTGTTTAACTGTTGATTGAACATTCAGCACATATAGAACTTGGCCAATATATGTATTAGTGCTTTTTGCGTGACTGGCTAGGGTTTCCTTTTTTTTAGCCATTCTTTTCTAGTATAGAAACTTGCATTCTGATATAGAATGTTTGGTTTGTAATTCTCCGAAATCATATATGAAAGAATTGTTCATTTGTTCTGTTTATTGTTATACTGTTAAATAACAAGGGCAATTAAGATGATACACAGTACATTGTATTCCATTTTCCAAGAACTGGAGACAAGTCTAAATTCCTCTGAAGTCTGTTGCCAGCTTGCTTTTACGCTGTTGACGTACCCCAGAAGGGGGGAGGATGGCTGAAGAATGATACGACGCCCAGTTCGGTTCTGACCCTCACTGCTTCATTCTCACACTTACTGTTCTTTGGCCTTACAACTTCAACATGAGATATTTTTCTTTTTGAAAAATTATTAGGGTTTTTTGGTCTGATGTCTCAGTTTTGATAGACTATAAATAGTCTTCCTGTCCACAATTAAGTCATATTTGAGCTTAAGTAAAACAATTTTGGTATGGTTTCCGTCTGCCTTCCACCCATGATTTCAAAAGCAAGAAGAAAACGTAAAAAGCTAGTGATATCTGAGGCGCTTCTACATTTGAGTCTTCTAAAGACTATGAATAGACATAAACTGGCAGACAGTAGCAGATCTGGACACCAGTTGCCATCTGAAACACCACCAACATCTGGGACACCCTGTTCCTAATCATTTGTAGTCATTTCCTATTGCTACATCACATATTACCACGAAGCTAGAGGCTTAACATGATACACATTTATTAGTTCACAGTTCTCCTAGGTCAGGAGTTCAGGCACAGCTGAACTGGGTCCCCTACTCAGGGTTTCACAAGGCTCTAATCAAGGTGTCAGCTGAGCTGTGTTCCTTTCTGGGGCTCCAAATTTTCTTCCAACTCATGTGGCTTTTGGCAGAATTCAAATCAAGGTAACTCTGATTTTTGACTTCGGGTGACTTAGGGAATGGCCAGACCACTGAAATGAGTAGAAAAGCCAGAAGGAGGTGGTATTCAACATAACAGTATCAGTTTCATTTTACCCATATTGCATTGGAATGCTAAAAGAGGGGGCTAATGGAGTCAAGGGATCAGTGACTTGACCATAGAGAAGAGATCATAGAGATAGGCAGAGGGATGCCCTTTGTGGAGGTGTTAGAAATGCAGGGTGAAAGGTGATCAGGAAGTAGATGAGAATCCAGATCATGTGTGGACCAGACAGGTGGGGGTTTGAAGCCAGGGACCAGACAGGCATCGATGGGCACTAGAGGTGAAATGGAGAGAAGGCAGTGAGTTAAACCATAAAAGCAGTGTGGCACACATGACCCCTAAGGAGTCACACCCTTGTATGATCCCCTCGTGTTGAGTGTCGCCAGAACGTGGGCCTTACTTTGAGCCAGTTGACTATGACAGAGATGATGGGATGCTACTCCCATGGTTAACGTTCCATTATATAAGGTTCCATCTTAGCTGACTGGAGCAAGAGACTCTCCTTTGCTGGCTTTGAAAAAGTTCTGTGGATCAGAGCCCCCCAACCCAGGGGTCAGCAAACTATGGCCTATGGGCCAAATCTGATCCACCTGCCTGTTATTATAAATAAAGTTTTATGGGAGCACAGCCATGCCTATTTAAGTATGATGTATGATTGCTCTTCCATAACAATGGCAGAGTTGGGTAGTTGCTATAGAGACTGTCTGACCTACAAAGCTGAAAATATTCACGAGTTGGCTCTTTACAGAAGACATTTGCTGACTTGTGCTCTAGACTAAAGAGGACCAAGCTTGTTTTTTTTTTTTTTCCCCCATTTAAAATTCTGGTAGCCTCCATTCTTTCCATTTTCCTTCTGCCACTACTCACCCTAGCTGACTCTCTTGTTATCATACACCTGGATAGACACAGTCATCTCCTAATTGGGACCCAGCAGCTAATTAGGGCTGCTCTCCTTTGAGGCTTTGATAGATTGCTGTTGTTTGAGCATCTCAGGCTCTTCCCTGTCTGGTTTCAAATTCTTTTTTTTCTCTCTCTTTCCCTATGTTCTTCAGTAGAAACCCATCTTCACCAAGCAGGCTGAAAGCGAATACTAGCTCAAAGTCTTTACCCAGTTTTGTCTGTGTTGAGCGTGTGACTCATTTAGCACTTCTCATAAATTGTTCAGTAGTTTTCTCTTACCCTACATAAGCCCTAGATCCTTTGTAGAGTATAAGGTCATAGCACGCACACAAGGGCTGTGTCATACATTTTGCATCTGATAAAATGATTAAGTGGTAGGTTGAGCTGGACAAAGAGGTATGGAAAGTATTCACTAGTGATAGGCCTGTGTGGCAAACTGCTTTACTATTTAAAAAGATAAAATCTCTGCTTCATTTTATGTTATTTTAAATGGTGGTGACTTTAAAAAAAAAAAAGCTTAAATAAAAATTCAAACTTGAGAACAAGTTGCCAAAGTGATGCCCCATCACTCCTGGTACTTTAGTGTGTCATTCCTGCAAACAATGACCACAACATAATCCCCCAAATCAGGAAATTAGCATTGATACATTACTTCCATTTAGTCCCCAGGCCCTTTGCAGGTTTTACCAACTGTCCCAGTAATCTCCCTTGTATCAAAAGATCCAGTCCAGGACCATGAGATGGATTTAGTTGTCAGGTCTCTTTAACCTCTTTCAATCTGAAACAACTGCTCAGTCTTTTTTGACTTGCAGGACCTTGATATTTTTGAAGAGTACATGCCAGTTGTTTTGTAGAATGTCCCTAAATTTGTGTTTGTTGATGATTCCTCATGACTAGATTCAGGTTATTCATTTTTGTCAGGAATATCGCATTTGAGGAGCTGTGACTATCCCTTTCCTCATCAAACTTTTACCCACTAGTTTCAGCATCCATTGATGTTTCTTGGCTAAAATATTACTGTGATAATTGCCAGATGATAGTTTTCTACTCCATCACACCTTCAACAAATATTACCTTGGCATTCCACTACAGGGAAAAGCTTTGTACTCTTCCTGTTTGTTTGTTTCTATCACGATGGTCTTATGGATTTCTATTATATTCAGTAGGTTTTAATCCACTACTCTCATTCATTCATTGATAGAGGAAGGGAGAGAGAGAGAGTGAGAGGAAGGGCAGAGGAAGAGGGAGAGAGAATCTTAAGCAGGCTCCATGCCCAGAGTGGAGCCCGATGGAGAGCTCGATTTCACAACCCTTGATTGAGGTCATGACCTGAGCCGAAATCAAGAGTCAGACGCATAACCGCTTAACAAACTGAGCCACCCAGGCGCCTCCATTACTCTCATTTATTTTAATGTTCAAAGAGTCCCACATTTAGCATTGGGATGGGGTTGCCAGACGAGATACGGGGCACTCAGCCAAATTTGTATTTCAGATAAAGAGTGAATAATTCTCTAATGTAAGTATGTCTGAAATATTGCATGGACACACTAAAATTAGTCACTGTTTATCTGAAATTCAAATTTAACTGGCATTCTCTAGTTTGATTTGCTGAATCTGGCAAACCAACAGTGGGAGCCTCCTCAAGATGCTTTTGGTGTCCTTCCTGCCAGTAGTCCCCATCATTCTTTGAGCACTTACTTGCTTTCTGGCCCAACAAGATGTTCTAGGATCATCATGTACTTTTCCTGCTCCAGCCCTCGAATCAGCCACTGGTTCTGTTTAGTATAAAATGGTATTTAGAAACCAAGATCTCAACGCACAGTATACTCACTGCTATTGAGTGTCATAACTCCTAGACCTTTTCAGTGGACAGACCCAGGGGAATATATGTATGATTCTATATATACATATACATATACCAACTTACATCTACATATGTATTTACTTCTCTATCTAGTTCTCTCCCAGTTTTATTGAGAAATAATTGACATACATCACTGCATAAGTTTAAGGCATACAGCATGATGGTTTGATTTACATATATTGTGAAATGATTACCATAATAGTTTCAGCTAGCATACAACCTTTCATATAGATAACAATAAAAAGAAGAGAGAGAAAAGGCATTTTTTTCCTTGTGATGAGAACTCTTAGGATTTAATCCCTAAACGACTTTCTTATACATCATACAACAGTGTTAGTTATAGTCATCATGTTGTACATTACATTCCTAGTACTTACGTATCTTATAACAGAAAATTTGTATCTTTTGACCATCTTCCTCCTATTCTCTCCCCCTTTCCCCTCCACCTCTGATAACCACAAGTCTGAGCACTTTTTCTATAAATTTGGGGTTTTTGGTGGTTTTTATTTTTAGATTACACATAAAAGTGAGATAATACAGTATTTGTCTTTTTCTGACTGATTTCACTTAACGTAATGCTTTCAGGTCCATCCATGTTGTCACGAATGGTAGGATTTCCTTGTTTTTTATGGCTAAATAATATTCCTCTGTGTGTGTGTATGTGTACAAATTCTTTATCCATTCATCCATCAGTGGACACTTAAGTAATTTCCATGTGTTTGCTATTATAAATAATGCTGCTATGAACACGAGGGTACAGATACCTTTTTGAGTTAGTGTTTTTGTTTCCTTTGGATATATTCCCAGAAGTGGAATTACCGGATTAAATGGTAGTTCTATTTTTAATTTTTTGAGGACCCTCCATACTGTTTGCCACAGTGGCTGTACCAATTTACAATCCTACCAACAGTGCACAAGTGTTCCTTTTTCTCCACATCCACACCAGCATTTGTTAATCTCTTATCTTTTGGATGATGGTCATTCCAGCAGGTGTGAGATATCTCATTGTGGTTTTAATTTGTATTTTCCTAATGACTAGTTTTATGTTGAGCATATTTTCATGTACCTCTGGGCCTCTCATAGATCTTTGAGGAAATCTCTACTTAGGTCCTTTGCCCACTTTTTAATTGGGTTATTATTATCATTTTTCTGTTGAGTTGTACAAGTTCTTTATATATTTTGGATATTAACCTTCTATTAGATTTAAGATTTGCAGATTTTTTTTTCCCATTCCATAGGTCTTATTTTTCACTTTGCTGATAGGTTCTTTTGCTGGGCAGCAGCTTTTAGTTTAATGTAGTCCCACTTGTTTTTGATTCTGTTGCTTGTGCTTTGACCCATGTCAAAGAGCTTTATTCCTGTGTTTTCTTCTAAAAATTGCATACTCTCAGGTCTTACGTTTAAGTCTTTAATCCATTTTGAGTTAATTTTTGTGAGTGGTGGTATAAGATATGAGTCCAGTTTCATTCTTTTACATGTGACTATTCAGTTATCCCAGCACCATTTTTTGAAAAGACCGTCTTTTCTCCATTGAGTGTTCTTAGCTCCCTTGTCAAATATTAGTTGACCATATATGCTTGGATTTATTCCTGGGCTCCTGATTCTGTTCTATTGGTCTATTTGTTTTTATGCCAATACTATACTGTACTATACTGTTTTAAGGTCTGTAGCTTTATGGTATAGCTTGAAATTGGGAAGTGTGATGCCTCCTGCCTTGTTGTTCTTTCTCAGGATTTCTTTGGCTATTCAGGGTCTTTTGTGGTTCCATATAAATTTTAAGAGTGTTTTTTCTACTTCTGTGGAAAAAATGCCATTGGAATCTTGACAGGGATTGCAATGAATCTATAGATGGCTTTTGGTAGTATTGACATTTTAACAATATTAGTTCTTCCAATTCATGAACATGGACTACCTTTTCATTTATTTGTGTCTTTCAGTTTCTTTCATCAATGCCTGGTTGTTTTCAGAGTAGAGATCTTTCTCCTCCTTAGTTACATTTATTCTTCAGTATTTTATTATTTTTGATGCTATTGTAAATGGGGTCAATTTCTTTTTTTTTCTTTTTCAGAAAATTTGTTGTTAATGTGTACATCAAGTTTTTATATTGAAAATCGTGGCTGCACACCTATATTTCCAATTCCAATCCAATACCACATAGATAATTCTAGTTTTCTCCCTTCACTTCTCTGACCGTGAGGAATTTGGTCCTCCCACCATCAATATAACCATAATGGATCAATCAGTACCCACCATACGTATCCAGTCTTCCATTGTCACCACCAACTCTTACACCTGTACCTGGATGTCTTTCTCATTTCTCTTGGGCTCCCACATCCCATGCTGGCCTGCCACTTGCTATCTCAGGCTCCAAAACCCCACACCAAGCTGCTGCCACTGTCACTTCCTACATGTGGCACATAGACACCCTATTCACCCCTTTCACGTGCTACAAGCCCACACGAGGCCAGTACCACTGCCTGTCTGTGTGGATGCCTTCCTCACGCCACCTGGGCTCTAACCTCCAGCAGCAGGCCACCTTGAGCAATGTCCTGCTTACCCTACTTGTGTTCTGCTATGCTGTGCTGGGTTGCCACCACTTCCCAACCCTGTGCAGATTCATCCCTACCCTGCACAGCCCACCTCATGGCTCTTGGATTGGATTATTTTGAAAGAAAGAAAAGGAGGGAAGGAAGCTATTCATGCATTTCTCATTATGTGAAATTATAATTGATTTACCCTTCCATTGTTTGTTTCCCACTCTTAACCTGGCTCATTCGCTGGTATTTTACCAAGACCTAGAACAGTTTCTTCTCTGTAATGGACACTCAAAGATTGTCCATTGAATGAATATGTGAGTGAATGAATTATCAATGAATACATGGAGACCTAAGGTTTATTCATACCCCCAAAATAAACATTAACACCCTTAAAATTTTCTTCATCTCTTGAACTCATTTGACATTTGATGTAGAATTCACCCATGGTAACCCAGTGATTGTTTTGGGTTTCCTACTTGACCTAACATAATGTCTGGGCAAGTTTATTTTCAGGTCACTATAACCCAGCCTTTTTATCCTTGCAAGGGAATGGCCAAAACATCATTTTTCCTTATTAGGAGGTGGCTTGTGTGTTTGTGTTGGGCTCACATTTAATGCCTCCCAAGACTTCTGCCCCCATCCCCTATGCAGACTTAATAGTATGCCTAATGGCGATTTCAGTGTACAGAGATCAAAATCAATTGCTACTTCTGTCTCTGAATCAGAATGTTATCAAATAAGATATCTGCTCAGCAAAGCTACTCCTATACATAAACAGAAAGAACTGAGGACCACTTCTGTGACTGGTATGAATAAGTTGGAGAGAAGGGGCAGTAAGGCACCAACCAGATGCCCCTGAGGGTCAGGAGCTGGTGTTCTCAGGCTTTCACCAGCTAGCTAAATTCTTGTGGGAAAATCCCTTCCTCTTAAACCTGCAAACTGAGAGATGTAGCAGCTGGCTCCCTGCCTCCACCCCAGTTCATCAGAAGGAACATGAGCAATATGAATGGGCATTGCAATTTATACAATTTTATTTTCATTTAGCATTTATTATAACTGATTTCCTTTAAAATCACATAAAAATACTACAAAATATTGTACAGTTTCAAAGTTTATTTTACTTATGTATGTGGAAGAGAGAAAAGGTATATGGACCTTTAAAAATAATGTTTATTTCATGACTAAGAATTGCCTCAGGGACTGAGGAGGAAGACTAACATTGCGTAGTCAGAATATTTTTAGAAGTTAAATGGCATTTTGTACAATTTTACTTCTAATGCATTCAGCTGCTCACCTCTTTCAAAACACCTTGTGCCTTGCATGCCTTTTTGGAAGGCTTCGTTCTTCCCTCCCCCTTCTCGTCTGAGACCTTTCCCTGATAAATCCTCACTCATCCTGTAACGAAGAACTTTTTCTCTCTGAAACTTCCAGTCGCTCTCCAGTGAGTTTATTAGACCAGTTACCATGCATTGAAATTATGCTGCGAACTTTCAGACAGGGAGATGTTGCATTTCATTTTGTTTTATTTTGTTTATGTTAAGGATCTCAAGTGTACAGAATTGAGGTAAATTACACTGGCTAGCTCGTGCCACTGGGAATGATGTGTTATGTTTCTTTTTATTTTTAAGTACCTGGCCTTCAGTGGCATTTAGTGTAAAAATGGCTAGGAGCGGACTATAGACTTGGGCACACCTGGGCTGAATCCCTGTTCGCCTACTTTGCTGTGTGACTTTGGGCAATTTACATAATTTTTCTGAGCCTCTTGTTTTCTCAAATGTAAAATAGAAATAATAAACAGACACAAGAAAAAATGCTCCACGTCACTTGCCATCCGGGAAATATAAATCAAAACCACAATGAGATCCCACCTTACACCAGTTAGAATGGCTGAAATTAAGAAGACAGGAAACAGCAAATGTTGTCGAGGATGCGGAGAAAGGGGAACCCCCTTACACTGTTGGTGGGAATGCAACCTGGTGCAGCCACTCTGGAAAACAGTATGGAGGTCCCTCAAGACGTTAAAAATAGAGCTACCCTACGACCCAGGAATTGCACTACTGGGTATTTACCCCAAAGATACAGATGTAGTGAAAAGAAGGGGCACATGCACCCCAATGTTCATAGCAGCAATGTCCACAACAGCCAAACCGTGGAAGGAGCCGAGATGCCCTTCAACAGATGAATGGATAAAGAAGATGTAGTTCATATATACAGTGGAATACTACTCAGCCATCAGAAAGGATAAGTACCTACCATTTACATCGACGTGGATGGAACCGAAGGGTATTATGCTAAGTGAAGTAAGTCAATCAGAGAAAGACAAGGAGAGCACGTGATCTGATGAGCACTGGGTATTATATGCAACTAATGAATCATTGAACACAACATCAAAAACTAATGATGTTCTATATGTTGGCTAATTGAATTTAAATTAAAAAAGATGTGGAATTTAAGAAACAAAACAGGTGAACATGTGGGAAGGAAAAGAAAAGAGAGAGGGAAGCAAATCATGCAACTCTCAACAACAGAGAACAAACAGGGTTGATGGAGGGAGCTGTGGGGTATGGTCTAAATGGGTGATGGGTGGGCACTTGTTATGATGAGCACTGGGTGTTGTATGTAAGTGAAGAATCACTAAATTTTATTCCTGAAATCAATATTACACTATATGTTAATTACTTAGAATTTAAATATAAATTTAAATAAACAAAAAACCCCTGTTTAAGTTTTTCTTTTTGAGTGTTAAATGTGATATTGAAAATTAAATGCTGAAGAGGGTGTATACGATAGGAAGCAGTTATAAATTTTAGCTTTTTTTTTTTTTTTAATGGAGTGGAGCCCAACAGCTCCTTAAATGAAAGATCCATGAAGGTTTTTGGAATTCTAATCAAGTATACATCTCCCCCCCGCAGCTCTTCCTCCTCCCTGTTCTTCTTTTTCTCTCTCTCATCTCTTTCTCCTTCCCTTCCTTCCTTCCTCCCTCCCTCCTCCCCACCGCTTTTGCCATCTCTGAGCACAGCTGCTGCACAAACCAAGGCAAAGTTGGATCATGCCAAAGTCTTTTTCAAGGGAAGCCAGTTTTCGAGCTCAGGCACACAGACTTCTAGGATGCAACCCAGACACTATCAAATAACAGTATTAAGCTTCTTTGCAGATAATGCTGGGATACCTCTTTATCCAAGGGTTTTAAATTTAGGGGAAGTGGAAACAGGCACTTCACAAATGTTAGTTCAAATCATTCTCATAGCAGCCCTGCATGGTAGGACTCATTATTCCCCCTTTACGGATAAGGAAGTTGAAGTTAGTGTCACTACAAGAATTAAGTTTATTATAGTTGCAGTCTTTCAGCTCTGTTTCTTTCCCTGATTGGTTTGCTTTCTCCTACTTCAGAAGTCCTTCTCCCTATGGCCACAGAAAATGATCACTGGCCAACAGAAACATCTATCCTTATAGCTCATGGTCCCAAAGGAAGTGGAACTCTATGAAAGCTGCCAGTTTCTTAACCAGTCTCATGGGAGGGCTGTGATTGGGTTTCAACTCAGGACATATTCATTGGTAAGCAAAAGAGTCATCAGCACTGGCTTCAGTGAAAAGAAAATGTTTGATTGTTTCACAGATCTAGAAGTCTGAAGGTAAGGGGCTCTCAAGTTGATTTGGTGACTCAGTGAATCTCTTGAGTTTATGCTCCTAGTTGCAGATGGCTGTTGGTGTTTCAAGCATCACTTCTTCACCTCAGTGTCATAGGGAGACAGGAAGGGTAGTAAAGGGGTTTTTCTTTCCACAACACTCTATTTTGGGGGAGTAAGAAATCTCTACTCTCTAAAACCTTAGCAGTATGCAACTGATGAACCACTAAATTCTACCTCTGAAACTAATAAAAAAATTAATAATAATAATTTAAAAAACCTTAGCCGACTTATTTTTATATTCCATTGGCCAGAAGTGGGTCACATGTCCACTCTGAGAGCAATCACTGGCATGGAAAGTTGGGGTTGCCATGAGTAGCTGGAGCAATCATGACTCAGACTCTGAGGCTAAGGGAAGGGTCAGCTTTCCCTGAGATCAAGGGTTCTTGGCTTGCCACCCAAATACATTGCAGGTTCTGTAGGCAGGGCAGGACGGGGTATATGTGCAGAAGGTTGTTGGTAAGGTGATGGCTGATGTCTGCCACAGCCCGTTTGGGTCACATGTCCATCCCTCAGATCTGTTGGGAGCGGTGGGTGAGTTTCGCCTTTGGTTGCATTCCTGAGTTGCAGACTCTGAGACTAGGACTAATAGAGGGATGGATCGGGAAGTTCTCTCGGGGGGAAAAAAAATGGTAAGGGAAGTGAGATGAAGAAGGGAAGTAGGCTCCACAAGCATTCAAGGTTTTACAAAGTCCTCTTCAGAGAGTAACTGAAGTTCAACCCCATGGAGGAACACTGGGGTCAGTGTAGGTCGCACTCAGTGCTGCTCTCCCCATTAGGGTTGCCCCCGCTACCTTGTGGGGAAGGGTATGTAAATTTCTAGGTGCTTCATGCTCTCCACATGTTCAGGCAGAAATGGTTCTGGAAACCTGAGTGTGGTCTTCCAACCAGGAGATACAAAACTGGCTGTTTGGAGTAAGAGCACTCCAGAGCGACTGAGGAAATACTGGGAAAGGGATGGGGGTGGATATGAGCAGAGCCCAGAGAAGATCTCTTACAGTGTCCATGAGAATCCAGACCTGCATCAAGGCTACACCCCAGAGCCAGGGAGTGGGTGGACATTACTCGCCAAGCAAACTAGGACAATATGGGTGCGAGGGGGATAGCTCCGACAGAAGGAGTGCTGGGAGGTGAACTTCTTGCATACCCCCTCATCAGCCCTCTGCACATTCCCTCAGCTCGTTAGGGCACCTTCAGGAGGGGTGTTATGTGTGAACAGGAATGTTGGTTGTACAGGAACTCTGTGGAATCAGTCCAACTCTCATCTTGCAAGCCAGCTGCTGCTAGGGTACCCCAGCTGTCAGTGTTGCCTTATGGTGTGCTTCCTGTCTGCCTAATTTAAGTTCCTCTGACTCTCTTTAGCTGAGAGTAGGGTTTCCCTTTCTTTTTTCTTTCTTTCTTTCTTTCTTTCTTTCTTTCTTTCTTTCTTTCTTTCTTTCTTTCTTTCTTTCTTTCTTTCTTTCTTTCTTTCTTTCGAGCACACACAAGAGTGAGAGAGAGAGAGAGAAGGAGCAGGGGGAGAAGGAGAGGCAGATTCCCCGCAGAGCAGGGAGCCTGACACGGGGCTCGATCCCAGGACCCTGGGACCATGACCTGAGCTGAAGGCAGACGCTTAACTGACTGAGCCACCCAGGCGCCCCGAGAGTAGGGTTTCTCAGGCCCAAGCACTATTGCTATTTGGGGCCAGACCATTCTTCATTGTGGGGAGCTGTCCTGTGAAGTGCAGAATATTTAGCAGCATTGCTGGCTCTGCCCACTTGAATCCGATGCTGCCACCCCCCCCCATTGTGACAGATGTCTTCCAGACTCTGTCACAGTTGTCCCCAGTTGAGGACCTCTGGCTTAGAACAATGGCCTCCTGGAACTCTGACTTTCAGGTTTTCACCTGCTAAACTTGGGAAAATGTCCTCCAGGTGGTGGAACGCTATGACCTTTGTGGGAATTTGTCAGATCTAGTGCAACAATTCTTTTATTCTTTATTACTTAGTGAGTTAAATTGGTATTTGCGTCTTGTTTTTCCTGTGCTAGGGGAAGACTACTGTGGCCTATTCAGAATCTCCTCTACCCTCTCACCCTTACTTGGCATTACCCTAGCTGAGACTTTCTTCCTTTGGAATTAGGGTTGCCAGATTTGTCAAGTAAATTTGAATTTCAGAAAATAACAAGTAAAAAAGAAAAAAAACAAGTAATTTTTAAATATATATCCTGTGTAATATTTGGGATATACTTATACTACCAAAATATGTGTTCTTTATCTGAAATTCAAATTTAACTAGGCATCTTGTATTTTATCTGGCAACTGTACTTGGAATGCATTATTCCTCCGGGGACTCCACCATGGAAATGCCCACCATTACTAATTGGCCCGTGCACTCAGCTTCTCCTTCCACCATGGAATCTCTGCTCTGTTGGCTGATCAGTTTCTACTCTACTCACTATAGCCCCACCACTTAGACTGTTTCCATCACAGTGCTTTAAGCATTGCTGCTACTCCCACAGCCCTCGGACCCTTCCTTTGTTCAGCTTTTCTGTCTTTCCCCAACCTTGTCACATGGACGAGGACTTTCAAGGCCTGATGCAGTTGGGTGTGAGAACAGAGCAATTCCTGTCCCTAAGAGAAGCTCATGGGAATGGAATAATTGAGTCATACAGCCGCAGAGGATCCTGGGGAAGGAATTCTCCAGCATTCCACAGTAGCCCCTGTTCTGAAAGCCCCCAGTCAGCACGGCCATGAAAATATTAGAGGCAGAGGAAAAAAATCCTCTGTAAATAATAACACTCCAGGGGACATCCTAGTAGTTTGTATTTTTAAAGACCAGATGCAGTTAACCTTTGATATGTTGTTCATTCTTTGGATGATTTTTCTCAAAGAGTTTGGTTGCTAATACTCTTGTGGCCTAAAAGAGCAGTTGAATCTTGAGTTGTTTGAATAAAGCCAGTGAAAAAATAAGGAAAAAATGTTGCTTATCATCTTTTGAAAATGTGCTTACGCTGTGTTAGAAAGGACAGTGGGGAGCGTTAAGTGCCTAGGGGAGCTACAGTTGGGGGGCAAAGATGTAGGAGGCAACATCATGGGAATCCACTGCTATCCAAGAGACTCAGATAACTCACATTTCTGTTTATGTAATGGCCCAGGGGAGTTTGGGCTTGGGTTATAGTGTATGTATTGCTGATTTCTCTTTGAGTGTCCTGCTTCATTCAGCTGGAAAAAAAAAAAAAAAAGAAGAAGAAGAAGAAGAAGGAAAAAAAGCAGCTGTAATGCTAAAACTTTAGTAATTCCTTGACATTATTTTTTAAAAAATCAGCTTTATTGAGGCATAACTCACACAACCATAAAATTCACCCATTGAAAATGCACAGTTAAATGGGTTTTAGTATATTCACAGAGTAGTACGATCATCACCACAATCAATTGGAACATTTTTATCACACCAAAAAGAAACCCCAAACCCCTTAGGCATTACTTCCCATTTTCCCTGCTTTCACCTTGTCTTGGGCAACCTTTAATGTACTGTCTGTCTTGTGGACTTGCCTATTCTGGATATATCATATAAATGGAATCATGCAATATGTGTTGTTTTGTTTCTGGATTCTTTCATTTGGCATAATGTTTTCAAGGTTCACCCGTGCTGTAGCATGTATCAATACTTCATTCTTTTTGTTGCTGGATGATATTTATGATGTATGCCACAACTTACCAAATTTATCAGTTTATCAGTTGATGGCCATTAGTGTTGTTTTCACTTTGGGGCTGTTATGAATAATGCTACTGTGAACATTCACGTACAGGTTTTTGTGTGGATATATGTTTTCATTTCCCTTGGGTGGATACCCAGGGGTGGAATTGGTGAATCGTGGGGTAACTTTATGTTTAATATTTTGTGAGAAACTGTCCAACCATTTTCCAAAGCGACTGCTCCATTTATGTTCTCATCAGCAGTGTATAATTTGCTCACCTGCCTGCCAACATTTGTTATTATCTTTTTGATTATAGCCCTCTTAGTAGGGGTGATATGATATCTCATTGTGGTTTTGATTTGCATTTCTTTGATAGCTAATGATATTGAGAATCTTTTCAAACGTTTATTGACCACTTGTACATCTTCTGAGGACAAATGTCTGTTAGATCCGTTGCACATTTGTAAATTGGGTTGTCTTTATTAAAGCATTGCAAGAATTCTTTATATTCTGGACACAAGTTCCTTATCAGATATATGATTTACAGATATTTTTATCCCATTATTTAGGTTATATTTTCACTTTCTTGATGGTGTCCTTTGAAGCACAGAAGTTTTTAATTTTGTTGAAGTCCAATTTATTTTTTCTTTTGTTGCTTATGCTTTTGGTGTTATATCTAAGAAGGCTTTGCCTAACCCAAGGTTATAAAAATTTGCTCTCATGTTTTCTTCTAAGAGTTTTATAGTTTTAGCTCTTACATTTATGTCTATGATCCCTTTGGTGTTGAATTGCCCTGGGCCCAGTGCAAAATAAAAACACCAGATCCCTTTTGAAAAAACTTGTTAAGAATCTCGAGATGGTAACAGCTGAGCCGCATTCAACCAAGTTCAGAGCCCTTCTGAGTATGGAGCCCTGTGCACAGATTGTGCCCCCCATCAAGCTGGCCCTGAATAGAGTTTCTCTAAATTTGAGAATTTGTAGATTACATCTGCCACACAGTACCAGCCTATAATCACAATTACACATCTGCAGATGCTTCCTTAGCAACTGAGGTTACTCTTGGACCTGTTGATCCAAGGGATGCTACCCTGCAGAAACGACCATGTGACTAGGTATCTCCAGTATGAGATCTCTTTGGCTGAATCTCTCGAGGTGTGGCGCGACAAGCCGGGCTGTGAGGTTGCCCTTGTTTGGGAGGGCCCTTGCTGATTGTGTGGTCACGCAGCTTCGCCTTTCATGACAGCAACAGTAAAACGCCATGGGTGATGCACTGCTTCTTGTGTGGCAAGGACTGTTTGTCCAAGGCATATGAGAAACCTTCTGACACACAGGGCTCTCCAGCTTGGGACTCCGCGAGTCAGATTAACTGTAACCGCAGAGTGCATGGGTTGTTATGAGTAACTCTGAGAGAAAGCTCCATTTGTTTAAAGTGGGCACTGAGTTGATTCTGAATGCATCTTAAGACCTCTGTGATGACCAGATTGCTGTGTCAGTAGCCTCATTGCCTGCCTGAAGCTTTTTGCGTGCGTGTTTCTGCTAGGAAAAAAATGTTTGGCTTCTCAATTTAGAATCCCTTCTTCTGTGAGTTCAAAGATTCTGGGCTTCCACATCTCAGCAGGCTCCTGTTTTTGTTTCTTTGGGCCCTCAGAGGACTAGAGCTCCGTGTCACTTTGCTCTTGGAGGAATTTTGTTGTTGGTGAAGAATATTCTTGAAATGTAGCATCTTGGGAATCTCTAAGAAAATGCAAAAATAAGTACAAATGAACACAAGCTCCGAAGAACTCTCTACCCCCCAAATCTTTCTGGCTTTAAATTTTATTTTTGGTTTTTTTTTTTTTTTTCACGCTTTGCTAAGGTATAATTTATATGCAATACAATGCATCAGTCTTAAAGTGTTCAGCTTGATGAATTTTGAGACACGCACACACTCATTTCCCAGATTAAGATAGAAAACACTGTCACCCCAGAAAATTTCCCTGTGCTCTCTTTCAGTTAGTTCCCCTGCCCAGAGGCAACCACCATTCTGATTTCTATCCATATAGATTGGTGCTGCGTGTTTTAGCAACCCATATAAATGGAGTCATACTATATGTGCTTTTATGTGCCTTTCATTTAACACATGCTTTTGAGATTTGTCCAGGTTGTTGTGAGCAGTGTTAGTTTGTTCCTTTATTGCCAAGTACTTTTCCGTTGTATGAACACATCCCAATTTGTTTATCTCGTCTCCTGTTGATGGATCTTTGGGTAGTTCCCAATATTTGGCTGTTGCAAATAAGCTGCTTTTTTTTTTAATATTTTATTTATTTATTTGACAGAGAGAGACACAGCAAGAGAGGGAACACAAGCAGGGGGAGTGGGAGAGGGAGAAGCAGGCTTCCTGCAGAGCAGGGAGCCTGATGCGGGCCTCGATCCCAGGACCCTGGGACCATGACCTGAGCCAAAGGCAAACGCTTAACAACTGAGCCACCCAGGTGCCCCGCAAATAAAGCTTCTGTGAACATTCTTGTACAAATCTTTTTGTGGGCATATGCATTCATTGCTTTTGAGTATAAAGCTAGGAGTGGAATTGCTGGGGCACAAGCAAGCTGTTTATTTAACTTTAACTGCCAAGAAAGTTTTCCATCAAGGCACAGGAGTTCCAGTTGCTTCATATTTTCATTGACACTTGGTCGTGCCAGCTTTTGTATTGTAAGTCATACCGGTGGGTACATAATTTTAGCTCATTCTGTTTTTGTCTGAAAATCAACTTTATTGAAGTATGATTAGCATTCAAGAAAATAGGCCATTTTTAACTGCATGGGTTGATGAGATGTGACAATATAGATGGATATATCTATATCTACACACACACCCATGTAACCACCCCAACAATCAAGATATCAAATATTTCCATCACCACAAAGAGTCCTTTCCTGGCCTTTCTCAATCAGTGCTTTTCCCTTTGTATCAGGCAACTGATGATCTACTGTCTGACCCTCTAGATGAGTCTTACTTTGTTCCACAATTGGAATCATATGGTATGTGCACTTTTTTCCCCTGGCTTCTTGTGCTCAACACATTTTTGAGATTCATGCCTGTTCTTGTGTATATCAGTAGTTTGTTTCTTTTTATTGTTGAGTCATATTCCATTGTATGGACATATCCCAATATGTTTTATCTATTCATCGGTTGATGAACATTTGAGTTGTTTTCAGTTTGGGGCTATTATGAATATAGCTACTGTAAACATCATGTACAATTCTTTTGGGGGCATATTTTTTCATTTCTCTTGGGTAAATATTGAGAAGTAAAATGGCCAGAAGTGTGTGTTTAATTTTATAGGAAACTACCATGTAATTCTCTAAAAGGTTGTCACATTTCTACACTCCCATTGGCAAAGTATGAGTTCCAGTTGTTTGACCTTCTTGTCAACATTTGTTTTTCATACCCCAGTCATACAATATCTTTCAATTCTAGAAGGTTCATAGTGGGACCTCATTATGGTTTAATGTGCGTTTCCCTGATGACTAATGATGATAAATATCTTATCGTGTGCTTACCAATCATTTAAAAAAATTTTTTAAATTTTTTATTGTTATGTTAATCACCATACATTACATCATTAGTTTTTGATGTGGTGTTCCATGATTCATTGTTTGTGCATAACACCCAGTGCTCCATGCAGAATGTGCCCTCTTTAATACCCATCACCAGGCTAACCCATCCCTCCACCCCCCTCCCCTCTAGAACCCTCAGTTTGTTTTTCAGAGTCCATCATCTCTCATGGTTCATCTCCCCCTCCGATTAAAAATTTAAAAATTGGATAGTTTGTCATTTTATTTTTCAGTTGTAAGAACTCTTGTTATATTCTGGGAACAAGTTATTTGTCAGATATAAGTACTGTGGACATTTTCCTCTAGTCTGTGTCTTGCCTTTTCATTTCTTAACAATACCTTTCAAAGAGCAGGAATTTTTAATTCTGATGGAGTCCAATTTTTAATATTTTTATCTATGCTTGTGGCTTTTTATATCCTAAGAACTCTGTCTACCACAAGATCACAGATTTTCTTCTGTATTTTCTTCAAAATGTTTTTAGAGTTTTAACATTTATGTTTAGATCTATGATTCCATTGTGTGTGTGTGTGTGTGTGTGTGTGGCATGAAGGGGGCTAGTTTCATTTTTTTTAAAAAACATCTTTTGAAATTCTGTTCTTGCCCATTGAATTACCTTTTGATACTTTTGTTCAAAATCAGTTGATTATATTGTGTGTGTGTCTGTTTGAGGATTTTTCTATTCTGATCCATTGTTACATATATCTTTCTTTATGCAACAGCACTCTGTCTTGATTACTGTAGCTTTATGGTAAATTTTTAAATGAAGTGATACAAGCCCTCTAATTTTGTTCTTCATTTTCAAAATGTATTGGCTAATTTGTACTCTTTGCATTCCTACACAATTTCAGAATAAGTTTGTCAATTTCTGCAAGAACTGATGCTAGAATTTTCATTTGATTTCACTGAATTTACAGATTGATTTATGTCTTATTTCTTTTCTCAGTAATATTTTTTGATTTTCAGTTTTTTGGTTATACATATATTTTATTACATTTATCCCTGAGTGCTTTATGTATTTTGATTAAATTCTAAACTATAATGCTTTTCTAATTTCATTTTCCACTTCTTCATTGATAGCAAATAGAAATGTAATTATTTTTGTACATTGACCTTGCATCCTGAGACTTTGCTAAATCCACTTATAGTTCTAGTAGCTTTTGGGGGTATATTTCTGGATTTTCTTCCTACATAATTAATACATGACTTTGTTTTCTGGCAATAAATTTAGTTTGTCTTCTTTGTTTCCAGTGCATATGTCCTTTATTTCTTTTTCTTGTCCTGTAGCACCATCTGGGATCTTTTAGTTAATCTCACTATGGCTTTATATGAATTTCCTTGTGAGTATTTTATTTTGAGACTTTCCTGTTCCTGTCTTTTTTCCATTTGTTATTAGGTTGTTTCTTTTCATTATTTAGTAGTAGGACTATTAAAAAATCTGTCTTGAGTACAAGTCCTCTTTTAGATACATGTTTCGCACATATTTCTCCTAGTCTGTGGCTTGTCTTTTTCACTTCCACGATGGTGTCTTTTCCTAATGAGCAAACAGATTTTTTTTAATTTGATGAAATCAAATTTATCAAATTTTATGTCCTAGGAAATGTTTGCCTACCCCCAAGTCAGAAACATATTCTCTTATGTTTTCTTCTAGAAGCTTTTTTTTTTTTTTTTGATGTAGTGTTCCATGATTCATTGTTTGCGTGTAACACCCAGTGCTCCATTCAGTACGTGTCCTCTTTAATACCCATCACCAGGCTAACCCATCCCCCCACCCCCCTCCCCTCTAGAACCCTCAGTTTG
>NW_027397078.1:35938361-36173361 GCF_003265705.2 Callorhinus ursinus
TAGCACATACCCTCCCCAGTGTCTATCACCCAGCGACCCCATCTCTCCCACCCCCCCACCACTCCAGCAACCCTCAGTTTATTTCCTGAGATTAAGAATTCCTCATATCAGTGAGATCATATGATACATGTCTTTCTCTGATTGACTTATTTTGCTCAGCATAATACCCTACAGTTCCATCCACGTCATTGCAAATGGCAAGATTTCATTCCTTTTGATGGCTGCCTAATATTCCATTGTATATATATACCACATCTTCTTTATCCATTCATCTGTCGATGGACATCTTGGCTCTTTCCATAGTTTGGCTATTGTAGACATTGCTGCTATAAACATCGGGGTGCACGTACCCCTTCAGATCACTACATTTGTATCTTTGGGGTAAATACCCCGTAGTGCAATTGCTGGCTTGAAGCTTTTTTTTCTTTCTAAGATTTTTTTTTATTTATTCATTCGAGACACAGAGATACAGAGAGAGAGAAAGAATATGAGCAGGGGGAGAAGCAGAGGGAGAGGGAGAAGCAGGCCCCCTGCTGAGCAGGGAGCCCGATGCGGGGCTCGATCCCGGGACCTTGGGATCATGACCTGAGCCGAAGGCAGATGCTTAACCATCTGAGCCACCCAGGCGCCCCATGGGTTGAAGCTTTTAAGTTTTAGTTTTTACAATTAGATCTGTGATTCTTTGTTTTTTAAAAGTTATATATATGTGTGTGTATATGTATAGTTTCATTCACATAATATTCAAATGCCTTGTCACCATTTTTTATTGGTAAATTTGAAAAAGACGAACAATGTATAATATATGATGTTGGTGATTGGGTAGGGAAGGACACACTGAGATATGCTGCTGGAGGTGCTTATGTATGCAGTCTTTTGGTATGGATGGGGGACAATTCTGCAGTAGAAATCAAAAGTTTTAAAAATGTTAATTCCCAAGACCACATGGGTCCACATCCAGAAATTTATTCTGTGGAAATAATCCTGCTGTGTGCCAAAAATTAGCTTCAAGGATGTGTTATCACAGCTTTTTTTTTTTCTTTTAAATTAGGACAAAGGAAGAATGGAAATAGTCTACCAGTAGTGGATTGTTTAAATTATCATATACCACTCTTATGGAACACTGTTTAACCATTCAAGATAATGCTGTAGAATATTTAGTACCATAGATGATGTTCATTTACATTTTTAAGTGAAAGACAAATTATAAAACTGAGCTTATAGGTTGATTGCCTTTTGATCTGTGTGCACACATGTAAATGCCTATATTCTTATCCTAGGATTTTGTGCTTACTTGAGTTTCTAAAGTTCTTACAATGCACATGTATTCCAGGAAAAGCTATATATTTAAAATTTTGTTTCTAGAAAAATAGAAAGTGTGAAGAAGGGGGAAATGTTGAGATAAATGATACCTGGAAGGAAATATGTTACAATGAGAACTTTTATATCATGCTATCAAATGTCTTAAAATTGACATCTCTTTGCTGGTTTTATGCTATAAATTTGTTCCTTCTAGTCTATGTCTTTATTCTTCTGTGTGACTAAGGAAAGGGCCTGCTTGGTCCCCTGCCTATGAGTGGAAAGCATGTCAGAGAAGTGTTACTGGCTAAAACATTTCTCTTCCTGCCCCGTGTTCCCATCACTGGAGCTACAGTGCCTTGAGTCAGTTATAATTTGGGGAGATGTATATATATCCGTTTAAATTCCCATTGGGTGGAGTTGGAAATAGATGTAAATAAGAAACACTTACCTCACGTAGGGAAGGAGGTATGCAGACCCAGAGAGGCACCGGTAGGTGAGGCTATAGAGAGACTTGGGCATGAACCCCTGGTATAGCTCTGGGCATTTTGCCAAGGCTGACCCAGGGGTGGTGCAAGGGTGACACTTCTAGAAGACGGTGCTCAGGTCTTTTTGGAGAGGTGCGGGCCTATGTCAAGCTTATGGCTTGTGGGAAAGAGTAATCAGAACGTGCAAAGACTTGTTCAATCTTTACTGAGGCACTTCACCCACAGTACTAGGGCTTCCAGGCCCTGAGGATACACATTGAATTTCAGTGTACAAAGAACCCAGCACGAGAGCCGTGGGCTCCAGGAGCCTGGATCTAGTGAAGCCGTTGTGCAGCTAATGGCACTTTAATCGGGGCACAGGTGTACAGAGCCAGCCAAACTCTGAAGGTCAAACTCTGCTGGAGTTCTTGATCTCATTAACCTTCATCTTTGAAATCCTCTGTTACAGCTTTTCAGCAGAAAATTCATTTGTAGATAAAATGCACCTTTTGGCTTAAATTGTTCAAATGAGCATTTTATTAGTTTTTTAGGGCTTCCAAAACAAATGACCACAAACTGGGTGGCTTAAAACAACAAATTTATTCTTCTCAGCTCTGGAGTGCAGAAGTCCAAAATCAAAGTGTCAGCAGAGCCATGCTCCTTCTAAAGGCTGGAGGGGAGGATCCTTTCTTGCCTCTTCGAGTTTCCAGTGGCTCCCAGCGATCCTTGGTGGGCCTTGGCTTGTAGATGCATCACTCCAGTCTCTGCCTCCTTCGTTGCATGGCCTTCTCCCCTGTGTGTGGCTATGTAAGAACACCGGTCATTGGATTTAGTGGCCACCCTAATCCAGTGTGATTATCTTAACTAATCACATCTGCAAAGGTCACATTCACAGGCATTGGGGGTCAGCACTTGAATATATTTTTGGTGGGGGTGGGGGGAGGACACAGTGCAACCCATTATAAGCATATGCACTAGAAAAATCACCACTGAAATCTCCTTCCTTGGCTGCTATGTTGTAATGTTAAGCTGAATGTCATTCTTCTTTTTTTTGCATTTCTGACCCCTACATCTACCGTGTCTTTTGTTCATAAGGTAACTGGGAGAAACCTCCTAGGCCCTTCTCTGGCATTCATAATGGAGATAGGGATGGTGCTACTGCATCTAGGGACTAGAGGCCAGGGGTGCTGCTGAACATCCTACAGAGCACAGGGCAGCCCCCAAAACAAAGCTTTATCTGGCCCTTAAATGCCAAGAGTGCCAAGGTTGAGAAACTGATTTATCTGTTGCTTTTCTATTCTCTCTCTATGCTTAACCTCCTGTTCAGATGTCCATCCCATGAAAGCAAAGACCTGTTCTGGCATGTGTTTTCTTCCCTGCTCTATCTCTGGTCCCCAGAACAATGCCCAAACCATGGTTGGTGCTCAAAAAATCATTGATGGATAAATGAATGAATGAATGAATGAATGAATGCATGGCTTCAAGCCCTGCATCTGCCCTTTTGCTAGCTTCTTGAGCCTGGGAACATTGCTTAACTGTTCTAAGCTTCAGTGGCTTTCTCTGTCAAATAGGGATCATAAGGTGCCGACTTTAGAGTTACTGTGCCAACCGAGTGAGAGAAATGTTCCTAAGACATCAAACAGTACCCTCGGTAAGTAGCAAGCCTGCAGTTCACAATCGCTCTTCCTGCTGCCACACGCCCCTTGCCCTAAACTTTTGCTTCCATGTCCTTTTTCTTTCTCCATGTTTAGAAAAGAAAGTGTTCTTCTCCCAGCCAGCTTGGCTTGAGATGGCCATCTTCGCTTTGTACTCTCCCTTTGCCTTACCCCTCTCGCCGTGCTCAGACTCTCTCCCCTGGCTCAATGCACACTTCTTGGACACAGGACAGGGAATATTCTTCCTGCCATATGCTGTTAACATCTTTCTTACAGTGTGCTCACACAAGAGACACAAGTTTCTAAGTGAATTAAGCTACCGTTGACCTGGTTCAGCCCTAGTCTTAGGCAGGCTCTGTGTCCCTGGATCTCAGGGGTCAGATGGTTTCCCACCCCACCTTGTGGGGGACAGAAAGATTTTTCTTTTCCTTATATTTTCCTTATATTTTCTTTCTTTCTTCCTTCCTTCCTTCCTTCCTTTCTTTCTTTCTTTTTCTTTCTTTCTTTCTTTCTTTCTTTCTTTCTTTCTTTCTTTCTTTCTTTCTTTCTTTCTTTCTTTCTTTCTGCCTTTCTCTCTCTTTCTTTTTTGTAGATTGCAAGAATTTATTTGTATGTATTAATTTGGGGAAGACTGATTATCTTTACGAAATTAAATCTTTCCATCCAGAAATAGAGAATGGTTCTTCATTTCTTTAGGTCTTCTTTAGTATCCTTTAAGAAAATTTTATAGCCCATTCCTACATGTGTATATTGTTAATGCAAATGCCTTACTAAATTGATTCGTGGCTCTTTTTTCAAAATAAAAAAGTGTAAAGCTTTATTGAAGTCATAATTTGCATTCCATACAATTCACCTGTGGTAAGTGTGAAGCTCAATGATGTTTAGTAAGTCTATGCAGTCATTGCCACAAACTGGTTTGGAACACTTCCACCACACCAAGAATTTCCCTCCTACTAGTTTGCTATCAGTCCGGACCCATGCCTGTGCCCAGACCCAGACCCCCCACTGATCTATCTGCCTTCTGTCTCTATAGATTTACCTTTGCTAGGAATTTCATGCAAATCCAATAGTTGTTTTTTTATTGTTTTTTGTGGCAATTGCCAAGGGGATTTTAATTTTTGCTATTGTTGCTGGTTTGAAAGTAAACTATTGATATTTGAACACATTTTGCTATGTCTAACCATTTTATTTAAATCCTTTAATAGTTCTAAAAATAATGCCAGCATTGCATTGTCAAGTTTTAATTTCCATTTCTAATTTTTCTTTGATCCAGTAATTTTTTTTCGAATGTTGTTTCTTTTTCATTTTTAATTTTCAGGTGTGAGAGGCTTGTTTTTTCTTTTGGGTTTTGATTCTTTACAATTGTCTTTTTAAAAATACTAATTTTAGGGGGGCCTGGGTGGCTCAGTCAGTTAAGCATCCAACTCTTGCTCTCAGCACAGGTCTTGATCTCAGGGTCGTTGAGTTCAAGCCTGGCATTGGGCTCCACACTGGGCGTGGAGCCTACTTAAAAAAAATTAAATAAAATACTAATTTTGCTTTGTACGTTTATGATGAGCTGACCTTTGACCTTTTGGAATTAGCTTAGATCTCTAGAAAAGTTGTGAAGATTGTACAGAGTTCCCGTAGACTGTGGACCCAGCTTCCATTGCCTCTGATGCTATCTTTTCCTATTACTGTTCTCTAATCCTCTTTCTCTTCCTTCTGGTGGGCCAGACCCTTCAGCTGCTAAAAAATAAATTTTTAATTTGGTATGAACAGACAATATCATATATGCAAACAACAAGAAAGAAAGAGGTCTAGGGAGGGGGTAGAAGTAAAATCACACTGCTGTCTCCAGGATGGTCACGTACTTTGGGAGGCCCAGTGCAAAATGAAAATGCAGAGCCCCTTGCTCAAGACTTCAGAATTTTGAGATGGCAACAGCAGAGCGTTAAACTAATTGTGGGGCAGTTTGCGGTACGAAGCCCTGGTGACTGCCCAGGTTGCACACGCATGTAGCCAGTGCTTTTGCTGCTACTACCAGTACTCCAACTCTCCCCGTGACCCAAATACCTGGTGAGTTAAGGGAAAGTCTTCTGCATGACCAAGCCGGATCTACTCCTATGTGAGTTTTTCTAGAGCCACACTCAAAGTCACAAGCTTTGCAGTTTGCTCACCTCCTAAATCTCAGTTCAAAGGCTTTGAGGTGAGGACAATGGTATTAGCTACCCTGAAATGGCAGCAAAGCTCATTCTAAAATAACATCCACATTAGCTCACACAGGCTGATGTTTTCTTTGCTGAAGATCAGGCACATGGAGTGTTGGTTTTGAGTGCCTTCCAGTAATACTTACAAGTAGCCAAGAATGCTTGGGCTCTTGGAAATCGTACCTTATGCCCAGAGGCTCTTGATGAATATATTTTTTTAACCAGGTTTACTCATATAACTTTTCCAAATGGGGCATTTTCACAAGGGAACCCATCAGCCAGTCATTTCTGATGAATCACAAAAGTACCTGTGAGGAAATGAACTATGAAAGCTCTTGGTAAGCTGGGATTTTGAACGTATCTGGGAACTACACAGCTGGAAATTGGTTTCGCTTCATCATTTACTTATCAACCTTCTGCAGCATTGTATTTTGAAATGTGAAGGCATGATGTCCACTTGTAGTATTTGCTTAGCTGAGCTAGTCAGACTGCTACGTGCCCAGATTGACCTACAGCGTGAGCTACACACTTGTGGTGTGGCACACGCTCCCTTCTGCACTCGGGGCCCCCCGTTCGTCATGTCAGAGGAGGTATTCTGGTTCTGGGGCTGCTTCCTCCTGTTTCTACAACACAGGCACCAGCTCCTGTAGGGAACAGGGTCCCATCACATAGGAGAGATGTGCCTGTCTCTCTCTCCCATCTCTTGTGACGCAGGGGTGGTGCCGCACTGGCTTCTGGGAACTGACCTCCACTGAGAGCAAATAGCAGATGACTGCTGAGAATGACTTTGGGAGAAGCCTTCTGCTCACCGCCATTCCCTTCCCCGTGTGTATGTGCTATGTGCAGCTGGTGTGCAGACCCTCATACGTTGCATCCTGCCACCCTTGGGCCTTAATTTCTGGGGTCCAAACAGGTCACTCGCTCAGAATTTCAGGCTATGTTCTAGGGGATTAGAATTGCTAGAAGTCTGCAAGAGATTTGAAGCGAGAGACTGCTTAGGAGACTCTTATCAGCACTCTATGGAGAGGCTATGAGCAGAAGGTAAACATATATATTTGTAATTAAAAATGTGATTATATTACATCGTTTTAGATATATAGCTAAAGATATGTAACTATATAAAACTAAATATATATAATTATATATAGCTATATAAATAAATTTAAAATAGAAATTATATATACTTGGTGCCTGGGTGGCTCAGTCGTTAAGTGTCTGCCTTTGGCTCAGGTCATGATCCCGGGGTCCTGGGAATGAGCCCCATGTCAGGCTCCCTGCTGAGTGGGGAGCCTACTTTTCCCTTTTCCCCCTGCTCATGCTCTCTTTCTCGCTTGCTCTCTCAAATAAATAAATAAAATCTTAAAAAAAGAAATGTATACTTATAATTAATATATAATATATATAAATACACACGTATATGAACAAATACTACAAGTGGACACACATCGTGCCCTCACATTTCAAAAGACAACACTGCTGAAGCTTGCTAAATAACCATGGTCTCTAACCCAGTCTCTCCAAGGGTAATGGATTGTTCTGACTTCTGTCTCCATAGATTAGCTTCCCTCATTTTTGTACTTTATATAAATGGAATCATACAGTATGTTCTGTTTTGTGTCTGATTCTTTTGCTTATCATTATATATGTGAGTTCATCCACAACGTTGCATTCATCTGTAGTCTATTGTTTCCTGTTGCTCTGTCTCGTGTCCTTCTGTGTATATACCACAAGGTACCCATTCTCCTCTCAATGCACACTGGAGAAACGGCTGGAGTTGTTTCCGCTGGTGAAGTTTGAGGCAGGAAATTTTCCTGCTTATGACTGGAGGGAGGGGTATTTCTCCTTATAGCAAGGATTTATCCTGTTAAGAGTTCCAGCTTTATGGGATGTCCTATTCAACTTGCCACCTTGTTTTCATGGCTGCAATTTGCATTTCATCCCCTAAATCCTATAAGGCCAGAAAACTAGGATTTAGGTTCACCTGGTTCAACAGATGCCTTCCAAGCAACCACTGGCTATAGGGCTGCAATGTCCTTTCTGATTGTTTTGAGAACTAAATGTTTCTTACTTTCTCACTTACTCATACATATCATTAATAGTTTTAAAATATGTTATCCAACATTCCTAGTTGTTTTCCATGGAAGGTTGTCTGGATATTTATTCTGCCTTTCTGTAAGAAACCTATGTAAATAGGTACTTTTAAAATGCGGTTTGTGAGATGCATGTGTCTGTTATAAAACTTCCAAAAGATGATGCATGCCAATATTTCTCAACTTATATAAGGACACCAAAGAGACTGTAGTGTTTTACTAAAGTTGTTCCCCCCCCCCTTTTTTTTGGTGGAGAGTAAATAGGTCCACTTCAGAGATTTAGACTTCTTTCTTTTTAATACTTCCTTCACAGTCATTTTGGATGATTCAGGCAAAAAAATATTTTTGAGGAGCTGCTTTTTACACAATTTTGAGGTAGGCCAAAGATGGTAATACAAGAGAGAGGAGCGAAAGGAAGTGCCTATTAGACAAAGGGAAATGTGAAGGTTGCCATTCAGGAGACCCAGCGCAGGTGCTAAGTTTGGAGGAGGAGTAGAGTTTCGGATTCTTTGTCAGTGCATCAGGAAAGTCTGAGTGTAGGAGGAGGATCTGAGCTGGGCCTTGGGATGGGCGGTGCTGAGCTGTCCTCATGGCGGAGGAGCCGACATCTGCAGCGCATGAGCTCCGATGGGAATGTATAGTTGAGTTGCCCGTAAGGACATTCATAGACCTAGAGCTGCATTGTCCCCTGTGACAGCCACTGACTCCATGTAGCTGATGAGCACTTGACACGTATGTGGCTAGTGCAACCGCCAACTGATTTTAATTTTATGTAATTATCACGATGTTAAATTGAAACTTTACTAAAAACACTGATACTATGTTCAGTTTTTGGAAAACCTTTAAATATGTTTGGGAAAACTTGGATATGTGAATCTACTTTTCCAACTGTATGTTCTATGAAATCTGAGTCCAGATCAAGTATTTCTAATGAAAATTTGTTGTCCCAACTGAGATACGCTATAACAACGTAAAATGTCTTATTAATAATTATTTTCACGTTGATCACCTATTGAAAATGATAGTATTTGGGTGAGAAAAAATATAGAGTCAGTTATAATCAGTTTCACCTGTTTATTTTGACTTTTTTAATCTGGCTACCAAAACACTTAAGCTTGCATATATGGCTTGTATCATGTTTCTATTGGGCAGTGTTACTCTAGGCACAAGAAGGTTGGCGCATAAAGTGGACGTGTCTTGGCAACTTTAGCAAGTTAACTTCTCTGCTGCAGTTCTTACCTTGTCCAGGTAGTGTGAGGGCCAGATTAAATTTGCATGCAAAGCCCATGTAAACACGGGAGCAGCTGGTTCAGTAACTGGGTGTCATAATTCTTATCTTTAAAGAGATAAAGAGGGGGAGGCGCCTGGGTGGCTCAGTCAGTTAAAAGAGTCTTGACTCTTGATTTCGGCTCAGGTCATGATCTCAGGGTCCTGAGCCCGAGCCCACCATTCAGCTCCGTGCTCTGTGGGGAGTCCGCCTCTGTCCCTCTGTCCCCCTCCCCCGCTCGTGCATGTTCTCTGTCTCTATAAAATAAATAAATCTTAAAAAAAAATAAAGAGGTACTGTGGAAGAGAACCAAGTTCTGCAGAAGAGGAAGGAAACACCAAGACTGCCTGCCTTTATAAAATGTGTGATGGCATGAGTCATTATAAGCATCAAAAACATACTGATCATTGGGTAGCAAAGAGTGCCGTGCGGTGGAGCACGTGGCAGAGCACGCGGCGGAAGCTGAAGATTGTTCTAGCTTTGACTTTGCCATGAATAGCCAGGGTGAAGGTGGGGAGACCAGGTCACCTGCCACGCCTCTTTTCAGCATCTGCAGAATGATTCTCCTTTTGGGCCAGTTTAATTTAATGGAAAGAAGGAGAAGATAACTTGTTCATGACTGTTGGTTTTGCTTTGCACATGAGGCTCACCATGGTTAAGTAAAAAGAGGTAATTTATCACAAGGTAGGTCTAAGGAACTTCTGATGAACTATTGAAGAAAATGAACCGTGTATACAAAGGGGAATTAACTTGTGAAAGAAGGGATTGGCAAATTCTTTAGCTTTGCAGTTGAACTTGCTTGGCAATTACTGGAGATAAAGAAAAGGAGGATTTGGCTGAGATTCATTAACTTTTATAAACAGGTAGGAACATCCTGTGCCTTTTCCCCTCTAATTATAGTTTATGTATAATTGTTTGGGTGTTAGGACACCTGTCTCTTGGCCTTTTAATATATTGTTATGTGTCCTCCTTGTTTATCTGTGATTTAGTTTCAATTTTCATGGCTGTGTGCTTTAGACTGTCAGTAAAATTCATCACATGGGCTTAAAATGCTGAACAAGAAAAGCTCAGTGGGGAACATTTGAATTGAATGCGTGATGATTTCTTTTAAAATAAAAGTAAATAATCTTGACTTACCTGGAGGGCAAGCAGTCACTTTGTAAATGTTCCTCTTTGCAAGACAGTTCCACTGTGGTCTATCTTTGGCCATGAAGAGGGCAGGCTTTTTATATCTCAAGGTGGAATTCATTTTACGTGTAAACAGTGTATAAATAAGGATGAGAGATTTAGCTGCATATATGAGAAAATGGAAAAAAATGATAGCTTACCAAGATAGGAGGTTATTGTTTTCTTATTTGAAGGAGACTGGCATGGTGGCTCCACTCTACCGGGGACCCAGGTTCCTTCAGTCTCCCTCCTCCAGCTTCCCAGCACTTATCTTTCTCCTCAAGGGCGCTTCGTGGTCTAAGAAGACTGCCACTGGCCAAAGTCAGAAAACTGAAAAATGCCAAGTGTTGGTGAGGACATGGGGATCTGGGACTCTACTTGCACTGTCAGGATTTAGACTGGTGCAGCCATTCTGGAAGCTTGGTCAAATTGAAGCGCCTTATCCTATGACCCAGCACTTCTGCTCCTGAGTGAATAGAGCCCGGAGAACTTCTTACATAGGTCCATAAAGGGCCACACAGGAGACGTTCATCAGGGCCTTTTGTGGCAGTTAGGGTATCACAGGCAATCGTGGGTCTGTCACTGGGGGAACAGATAAGTGACATGTAGTAGATGCACACTATGAAAGGTGAGCGGGGGGAGCAGAGGGAGAGGGGAATCCATATTTAAATGATGATTGCGCTTTCTCGTGGCTTTTATCCCTTCGTTCTCTCCCTTCTCCCTCTCCATATGCCCCACTCACATCTTGAAGAGCACTCATAGTTGAACTCAAGGCAAATACATTGGCATGCGACGTCACTCCTGCCTGTGTCACCACTCCTCCCACGCTACCTTCCACTTTGCGCAGGTGTCTTGTGGGTACTGCTGTCCTGAACTGAATGTAGGGAGAAAGGAGTACACCAGTGCCAGCGAGGGGACACACGTGAGACGCTGCCATACCGCAGTAGAAGGCTGGCTGTCCAGATTTCGGGCTGCGACAGACTGAACATCTGAATCATGGGACAGACAGGAGGGGAGAGATGGAAGAAGATTCTTAAAAACTTCAAAGGGCCTCACACGACATTTAAAAAGCCGTTCAGGGGGCGCCTGGGTGGCTCAGTCGTTAAGGGTCTGCCTTCGGCTCGGGTCATGATCCCAGGGTCCTGGGATCGAGCCCCGCATCGGGCTCCCTGCTCCGCGGGAAGCCTGCTTCTCCCTCTCCCACTCCCCCTGCTTGTGTTCCCTCTCTCGCTATGTCTCTCTCAAATAAATAAAATATTTTAAAAATAAATAAATAAATAAAAAGCCACTCAATCAGCCATGCAGTTGGTAGAAGCACCTGTGCGGTCCGGCTCGTGGCGTTGCGGTGCGTGCTTCTCTTCTGTTAGGAGTCTAGTTAGAAAGTGAAAGAAAATGCCTTGTCGGGTGCTAGCCACACAAAATTGCAAATTTGAATACCGTCCTGCCACAGCTTTTATGGGAAGAAATGGCTGCTTTCTAAGATTTGGGAGATCAGAATGTCACACTAAATCTCATAAAAATTTGATGAATCAATTTGGAATGAATTTTCAAATATAGTGTGGTGGGGATGTTTCTTTCTTTCTTCTTCTTCTTCTTCTTTTTTTTTTTTTTTTGACTGCATCACTAAAACAACACAATTACGGCTGTATTCCTATTGTATTGCTCCTTGACCAGAGCTGAAATAAATTCGGAAAGTGTTTCCAGAGGGTTGGGAAGGAGGAAACAGAAGGATGGCCTTACCGCACCATACAAATAAAGCAAAAGGTCACTTTCCCACATCATCTCAAGGTTTGATGTTAATCTAAGGCAAACATGGTTTGATTTTTTTTTTTTTTTTTTAATGGAGAGGGCACTGTTGTGGGTGGAGGAGAGATGGGGCAGTTCCCTTTGACTCAGATGTGACTCAGCTCAGGTCATATCTCTTGGCCTAAATTTCACAGAGAATTAGATGTGTGCGATTTTACAAGTTGGACTCTTTTTCAACCATTTTTAAAAGCACAAGAAGGAAATGTGCAGCCTACCATTTGCTAAAAGGCCAGTAGACACTTTTGCTTTCTGTACGCCTCTGGTTCCTTTCGCGTCTCATAAATAAAAGACTCCTACCAAAATATGGAAAATATCCTTGCCCTAAATTAGGAAAGCAGCTTTGCTTTAATTTCCTTCCCTGCAAGTTGGCAGCTGGGTAAAAGAAAATATTTTGACTTCCAGAGACACTATAGTCCCTCCTCCAGCCTCCCTCCTAGCCCTGGCTTATGGGCAGTCTGCAGGGCATCCTATCTGGCCAGTTCCTGGTCAGACTGGTCTGTTTCTTCTTGACAGGGGCCCCTGTTTCTCAGCCACCAGAGCCTTCAGGGGGGAAGCTTCGCTGCCTGCAAGAAGTCTGAACTTCAGACATATCTTTTGGCTCCAGCCTTAGCTTCCAAGATAGGAATGTACTTTCCTTAATAACGTTCTGCTGAGCTGTCCTGGACAGAAGAAGAGTTTTGTCATCCTTCTTGAGATGTGTTTCCAAAGCCTGGTGGTGATGGTTAAGAAAAAAATCACTCTCCCCCTGAACTTACTCTCTTGCTTTTTCTCAATGGTTTTTTAAACAGCTTTATTGAGCCATAACTTACCTGCCATAAAATTTGCTCATGTTAAGTGTACAATTCAATAATTTTTAGTAAATTTGCAGAATTGTGTAACCATCACCACAATTCAATTTTAGAGCATTCCCATCTGCCCAGTAATGTCCCTCATGCTCATTAGCTGTCACTCCCCATTCCCTCCATCCACCTCTCCCCAGCCCCTGCTACCACTAATCTACTTTGTCTCTAAATGAGATAGCTTTGCTTATTCTGGACATTTTTATAGAGAAATGGAATCCTACACCACATCATCCTTTTTTAGTCTGGCTGCTTCTTCTACTTCCCATAAGTTTTGAGGTTCATCATGTTGTAGTTTGTATCAGCACTTCATTTCTTTTTGTTCTTGCATAGAATTCCATTGTATGGATATGCCGCATTTGGTTATCCATTGACCAGTTGGGGGACATTTGGATTGTTTCTGTATTTTGGCTTTTATGAATAATGCTGTTGTGAACATTTGTGTACCAGTCTTTGGGAAGGCATGCATTTTAATTTATCATATAGATACCCAGAGGTGGAATTGCTGGGTGAAATACAGATATTTAAACAAGTATTTATAACAAAGTGAGTTAAGAGCAGGAAGATTGAATCCGGAAGTCATGCTATATTTTATTACCTCTAGTCATGGGGTATAGGATGAGCACTGACTGATCTGCAAATTTGAAAATCTAAGCTCAAATTCTTTTTTTTTTTTTTCAAATTCTTTTTCTCTCCTTAGTAATTGGATGAACTTGGGGCAAATGGCTTTACCTCTCTGGATCTCTGTTTCCTTATCTATAGCATGGGGATGGTAATATCTATAGTCAGTATTATCATGAGAATAAATTTAAATAATTTATCAATTGCCTGGCCCATATATAATATTTAAGGACTTCATGTACAGCATGGTGACTATAGTTAGTATTGTGTTGCATCTTTGAAAGTTATTAAGAGAATAGATCTTAAAAGTTCTCATCACAAGAAAAAGATTGTAACTGTGCTGATGGATGTTAACTAGACTTATTGTGGTGATCATTTCATAGTATATACAAATATCAAAACATTATGTTGTCTACCTGAAACTAATATGTTATATGTCAATTATATCTTGATAAACAATAAAACCTACTTGAACAAAAATAAAAGTATACAAGAGTTTCAGAAAAAGATTTTTAAAGATATTTAATAAAATATATCTTTGAAAAAATATATATTCTACTCCAGGAAAGTGGATTTAAACTAAGCTGAGCCTAGGCAGTCTGACTTTATTCAGGCAGCTCTCAGTTTGAAAGACTCCAGGGGAAGAAAGTTTATTTCCAAATACTGAAGGGAGTTGGATCTACTTTTTGTCGAGGGCAGGCCTGCCTGAGGATGGATGTGGCTTCCAGAACTGTTCTTGTCCTCAGAGATCCTCCTTACTAGGTATTATCAGGGACCACTGTTAGAAGGAGCCAAGGGACACTCCTATGCAGGCCTCTTTCTTTATCTGGACAGGAAGCACTGTGGTCTTCAGGGGTAAGATGTGGATGTATTTCCTGCCATCAGCTCCTATGAGGAACTAATGCTCTCCCTGGTGATTGAATCCTGCAGGATCTAACTGGAAACTTGATCTTGGAATGGCCTTTGAGGCAGACAATGCATTCCTTAACTGAACTCATCAAATCTGGTGTGTAGAAGGAAAGCCAAACACACATTCAGTTTGTTCATTCAGTCAGTCAAGAAGCAATCATTAAGTTTATAGGTGCGCCTACCATACTAGATGTTGGGGGTACAGTGAATAAGGTGGGGATTTCTGCCTCTAGTACAGGAGACTATAGGGGAGCAATAATAAATACACAATACAATTACATGTAAGTACAATGAGGAAGTGAGGATAGGCTAAGGAATGGGGGTGACTGGAGAAAGGGGGATACCATTTTAGATCGGGCAGTCAACAGAAACTCTCAGAGATGGAGATTTGTTTCTGAAGCATAGGCGGCTGCTGTGTGGATCACGGTGAGACGCTGCCTGGTCTCACTCCTTCCTGCCTCTCCAGTGGTTTCTTCTGCTCCTCTCGGCCTTAGTCACCACACAGCTGTCGCGGTGGCCTTCTTACTCCTTGAATATATCAGTCATTCCTTCCTTCCTCTTCTCTCTACCGGGAAGGAGTTCCACACGGTGGGCTTCTTTTTAGGTCAGATCTCTTCCTGAACAACTGGAGTTAGGTGGGGCTATGACTGGTTTCAACGCATGCGCTGTGAGCAGAAGTAATGTGTATTACTTCATGGCCAGGGTGGTAAATGCCCTCCAGCTCTCTCTAGGCCATGTTAAGATGGTGGCACCTCAGTTTGGAGGACCTGCCACCTGCTGGAGTCCACGAGTAACTATAAGAAGCAGGGCACCTTAAAACCCAAGTTGAACACCTAGCATGACTGAGAAACATGTTTTAATTACATGAAACCACAGGGGTCCGTGGTTAATTTGTTGCTCCAATGAAACCTAAACTACTCTGACTAATACGACCCATTTGAATGGAGTAGAAACTATTATCCACCATTAGAAATGAGGAAACTGAGGCACAAAGAAGTAATAATTTCCCTAGGTTCACAGCTAACAAGCAGAACTGAGATTTGAGCCAGGGAGTTTGACTCCTAGGACTGTGCTCTAACCCCCAGTGATAAGCTGCACAAGGAACACAGAGGAAAACACTTAAACAAATTTCTAGCCGGAGGGAGCTGTTCTGGGGCAGTACACATAGCAGGGGCTCAATACATGTTAAATGAATGAGTGAATCTTTTTAAGGAGCAGTGTATTCAATTTCTGTGGCTGGGTAACAAAGTACTGCAAATGTACTGTCTTGAAATAGCACTCCTTGATTATCTCATAATCAAGTTCCTGGGGGTCAGGAGTCCAGGCCACTCGGGATCATACAAGGCTGCAGAGAAGGTATCACTCTGAGCTCAGGATCCTCTTGCATGCTCATGTTGTTGGCAGAATCCAGTTTCTTGTCATTGCAGAACTAAGATCCCTCTTTCTTGCTGGCTGTCAGCCAGGGGCTGCTGTCAGTTTCTAGAGGCCCCCCATAGTTCTTGCCATGTGGCCTTCTCATAGGCCCTGTCCCAGTAGGGCAGCTCACTTCTTTAAAACCTGCAAGGGAGAGTCTTTCTCCAGTCAGCTACTCTGGAGTCTTACCTAATGTAATATAATCACGGGAGTGACATCCCATCATCTTTGATGGCAGAGGTTACCTTATATTCCACATTATATTCCCAGGTCCTTCCCACCCTCAAGGGGAGAAGGTTATATAGTACGTAACTACCAGGTGGTGGGAATCTTGCATACCATCTTAGAATTCTGCCCACCACAGCAATGAACAAAGAGAAACTGTTATACTTTGGGGGGGGGGGGTCAATCAAATCCATTGGCAACTCACTCTTTAAATGTAGAACCCAGTCCTGGAGTCTGTGGAGAGACTCAAAGTTAATAGTACATATAAGTCATGCTTCAAGGAAAAATAAGGGAGTCAAGAGAAAATATAAATCACACTTAGCCCATGCATCAGAGACATGGCTAAATGGAAATGTTCAGTAGGGTAACTGGGGTGAATGGAACTGGTGATTTCAGGATATGCAAAGCAAGTTTTCCCGCGCCCCCCCTACTTTTTTTTAAAGATTTATTTATTTATTTCAGAGAGAGAGAAAGAGAGAGTGCAAGCAGGGGGAGGGGCAGAGGGAGAGGGGAAGCAGACTCCCCACTGAGTGGAGAACCCCAGACTCAGGGCTTGATCTCATGACCCTGAGATCATGACCTGAGCCGAAACCAAGAGTGGGACTTTTGACCGACTGAGCCACCCAGGCGACCCAACCCAGTGCTCTTTAAAGCCAATTTTATTGAGGAATAATTTATGTATAATAAATTGTATCCATTTTCAGTATACAATTGTTGTGAAAGGACCACCACTAAAAAATAGCAAAATATTTCCATCACCCCCGAGAGACCTCCTCATGCCCCTTTGCAGTCCAGACCTCCCTCTACACCCTCAACTTTCACCCCAGGCAATTTGTCCAGCACCCCTTTAACTGTCCCTTTAATTAAAGAAAGGCAGTATGGTGTAGCGGTTGAGTGCTCAATATTTAAGTCCGAACACTTTGATTTCTCTCTTCCTTGCTTACTTGCTGTGTGACCTTGAAAAGTTTACTAATTTTTCCATGCCTCAGATTTATTAGCTCAAAATAGGATAGTACCTCTCTCAAAGATGGTACCTACACCAAAGAGTTGCTGTGAGAATCAGTTTAGTTAATATACAAGAAGCCCAAATAGCACTTGGCACATAATGAGTACTAAATAAATGTTTACCACGTTTCTTTTATTGATATTGTCAATATTGTTTAATTCAATTAAAAAGTCACTGTAAAGATGGCTAGTGGAAGATATTTAATATACACTAAAGTATATTTATGCCTCTTCCTTGGGCACTTCAACGTCCTCCTCGCCTTCTAGTATTTTCTCTAATCTCAGTCTCTTGCTGAGAACCCCGACCACCTTATCTGATACTGCACGCTGACCCACCCCCCTCCTTCCCTCCTGATGTTTTTCTACCCTGCTGTACTTTTCATTTGTTTTGCTAGCAAAACACCTAGTAAACACCGCATAACATCCTAAATAGTTTACTTGTGTATCATATTTCCTATTTCTTCTCTATCATTTCTTACTGGAATGTAAGTATCGCTGGGATGGGAATCAGTGTCTCTTTTGTTTGCTGATGTATCCCAGCCTTTAGAGCAATGCCAGGCACATAAACAACACTTAGTAAATACTTGCTGAATGAAAGAAATGGGCGTGTATGGTGTGAGTTTTATATATACTCTTGCATATAATCATTATGACAAAACCATGAGGTGTAGATGTTGTCACCATATGTAATAAATGAAGAAAGCAAACACTAGAGAGGTGTAGTGGCTTGCCTAAAGATGCACAGTTTAGTTGGTACACCTCCAAAACATGCTCTTTCAGCCCTAGTGTGCCGGATGAGGGGTGTGGAGGAGCCTGAGGGCAGATGTGATGAGTCAGGCATTATTGCCCAGCTCTAGGAACCCACAAGCAATTTGTATGTTTGTACACACTGGGTTTTAGATACACTGGCTTATGCCAAGCCAATTCTTTATCCCTGCCCTGCCACATTTCAAAATACTGGACTGGCAGGAGGCAGAGGCGTATTTCTGAAGGATTAGCTCATTCCCTGGCCTGCAACCTTGCCAGAGTTTTCAGTAAATCTATTGCAGAAGGTTGGACTCCATAAAGCTTAGGATTATCTTGCTTTACTACAAGTGGGACCTCAGGAAAATTGAGATTTGAGTCATCATGGTAACTCTGTGAATCAGGAACCATCCTATTAGAGGAAAGAATTTGTTTTCATGCCAAGATGTTTAAAGTATGACTTCCTTTCATTTTTGAGGCCATGTCTACACATCCCAAAGGAAAGATGTCCGTTATGGACCCTGGGTATTCACTGTGCATTTATTTCTTTGCTCTGTGTTGCTGTGTGCTTTCGAAAACCAGACTCTGAGACCAGGAACTGAGTGAAGGTCGTTTATTTGGGAGGTGATCCGAGGAGCACAGTGAGGGAGTAGGGAGGTGGTCCAGGGGAAGGAGGAAAGCCAGTAAACAATGTGTTCGTCACTGCTGTGGGGACCTGGGGCTGAATTCTGCTGAGAGATGGCGGAGAACATGCCTGAGAAATGTCCTGGTGGGAGATGATGGGGCAGAAGGACGTGTGCCAGCATCTGGACTCTTTCCCAGGCCCCCAAGCTCTCTGTACTTCCGGTCTGCCCTGGGCAGGTGATTCAGGCCACCTGCATGGCCAGAGACTATCCTGAGGCAGACACAGGATGCCACCTGAACATAGGGAACTGTCGGCAGGTGACCTCTGCTGAAAGATGAATCTCTACGTGTCTGCCACGTTCCATACATTCTGAGTACACTCTATATTGTTTTGCAATTATAAGTGGCACATCTCTTGATATTATAGTTGATAACTGCTGGCTGCAAGCTTATCAAAATGCAATTTGTCTTTGTATGTTGACATCATCGCAGCCACTTTGCTGAAGCCGCCTATTCATTCTAATTATCTGTAGAGTCTTTTCAGTTACCAATGTAGGCAGTTGTGTCATCTGCAGATTTTGACAGCAGGCTAGAATGTGCAAACACTTTCATGTGTATCGAGCCAGCTGATTCTCCCGGAGCAAATATTATTATCCCCATCTTAGAAATGAGAAAACAAACCCCAAGATTTTAAGTGACTGGCCATAGGTACCAAGTGACTGGCAGGGAAGAATCTAGACTCTCGTCCTCTTGTTTCCATGTGAGATGATGAGTCCTGAAGTCACTCACTGTAAGAAGGAGATGAAAATTACAATCAGAGAGAAGTCACAGATAGTGAAGGTGGATGAGAAGGAGGAAAATAATTTCAGCTACCATAGGGACATCGCGAATTGGCCACGTCTTGATTTGTTGACCACAGGGACCTACAGACTCTTCTTCTCTCTCCCTCCCGCCCCAGTTCCCAAGGGTTAGCATCACTGCTGTGTTTATAAACTTCAACCTCTCGGTTTCGTCCCAGTACACCTGAGGTCATGAAGTCTGTGGCCGACGTCACACAAATGACGAGGCAAGATGAGGCCTCTCCAGTTTCACCTTATAAGTGGTAGGAACTGGTCTTACTAACTGGTCCACCTCTCACAATGCTTTAGAGGATGACAGAGATGTCACCAGTGAGTCTAGCCATGGTTATATCCTCCTAACCATTATTCCAAGTAGAAGGTCACAGCTTCTTCTTTGGTCTTCACTCTGCGGAATCTGCAAAAGTACTTTAAAGTTTGGATTCTGTAAGAGTAGATCCCATTTCTTCCTGTGCTTATTTTCAAAAGAGGCCTGGAAAGCAAGTGGAGGAATTTCCATTTGGTAAATATAAGAATTTCTTCCACTGCTTTGGAGAATATGTTTCCTCTCCAGTGTCAAGTAGATATATTGGAATCTGCCCATTGAATAATAAGGAAATAGAGTCCGGGAAAACTCATGAAAGATTAAGTGTTGGCTTCCATGTTTATAATAAAGATCTGGCATCTCCCCAAGATGTGCTGGGGGGGGGTGGAGAATATGTTTTGTTCTAAAGCCAAAAAGCTCCTATCCCAAGGTAGTACAGTATCGGTCCATAGTCAGCAGTAATTCCAGTCATGAGGCCAAACCGAATTGAGGTGCATGTGCCGAATAACAAATATTTTGCGTACTATGCGGCCTGTGTCATAAAGTCCTTCCCATGCCAAATGCTATCTGAAGCGCCCAGTGTGGATCGGGGACTCCTTAAGTTCCCCAGATGAACCATGGGAGTGTAAATTGCGAGTTTGTAAGCAGGACTTGGAGCTGTGACTCAGGAGGCAAGGCTGGACCGGCTCTACAATCAGAAAGCGGAGCACAGCATAAGCCCAATCATCTCCACGACCTGAAAACCACACTCCTCGATTCCTGCCAATGCAGCTCCATATGGAAACTTACTATAGGAAATACTCCAGTGAATTCAAATGCCAGATTGTTGGAAAGCCTCCTTAAGAAACAATAAATCCCTCTTATTCAGGCAGTTACTTTCTTTAAAAAGGATGCCCTCAGTTTTATTTCAGGGGCTGCAAATGAGGCATCCTTGCTCTTTTTCTGTATTCTGCATGCTTCAAGGAGAGTATTTTAGGGCTTATTATTTCAGAAGTGTGATTTTATCAAAAAGGAACTTACCATGGAGGGTTCTTTGAGAGCCCACTCATTTCAGAAATGAACCTTCAAGAAACAGCTCACCTTTGAGACGGACCCTTTTTCTGGTTTCTGGGACAGCATGAGACAAAGCCAAGGAAAGACCATGAAAGACACACCTGAAGTGCAAAACCACAGTAGACAGCTCAGGAGGAGAGATTATTAAAGCATATTAAAATGGAATAATACCAAAAATGAGAGTTGACATGTATGTCCTACATGGTACTTTGCTTACTCTTTTTTTTTTTTTTTTTGGAAATTTTAAAACAAAAAACTGGATTAATGAGCTTTCATGAGCCTTGCTGAGCAATAATATACCTTCAGAGGGCTGGGGATATGTCATGTAACTCATGTTTGGCTTAGCTTTGGAAGAGTCAAAAGAATACTGTTCGTATCACCAGAAGTCATTTTGAAATAACTCCGCTGACTTACACGAACTTCTTGGAAATATCCAGGACCGCTGCTTGGCATCTTTTTTGCCTCTCCCCTCCACCGTCCTCAAGCACTGTAGCCAGATCCACACCACTCTCAAGTGCTCAAAAGCTCGAGAACCACTTCTGTGAGATTGAGTCCCTCTTGGGAGCCAGGGCAGGTGCGTACTGAAGCTGGACAAGCCAGAAGATCTTTAGCATGTTGGAGAGGGGAGTATATAAGAACAGTCCTAAAAAATGTGTAAAAAGAAGCAAACAAACGTAGCCTGTCCCACATAAAATTGCAGCAAATAAATTTAATACATCCCCAGTGAAATCATAGCTCACCAGTTTCTAGGTTCTGTGTCACCCAAGTGCATCTGGTCATATTTGGGTTTTCAGAGCCCATGCTAGCATGGCCTTATTTTGAATAGGGGCTTCTTATCAATAAATGCCCACATAAAGGTGTCTCTAGGTCAACCCTCCCGAGCATCCTGGTGAGGAGTAGTTTTGGAAAACTTGGCTTTGGCCACTTTGCAAGGCTAAGAAAAACTGTAGAAATCATTTAGCTTCGGCTTGACTTCCCTCTGCTATTTATGTTAATAACTAAGTGAACTTCCTGCCTTTGGACAAAGCCCAGAGGACTTTGCCACACAGAGAGAGAGAGTCTTCTGTGCTGCTGCTGGGACAGATCTCTTTGGACTAAAACTCTGATTAACTAGCTGAATGTTGAAATTTAAAGGTTGGGAAATTTTAATTATTTGTTTATTGAGAAGCGTAAGATTCTTCAGAGGCGTTATTCTGAATGGAAGTGGTTGTCAAAAGAGCTTCAAGCAGAATGTCAGACAGGAGAGGTGGATCTCTCATTTATATGATCTTAGGAAACACAACCACTGAGTTTCTGAATATTACTCTGATTCAATTATGTGGCTAAAACTGTTATATACTCTATAAAGCCTTATAGTGGTATAAAACCTTATTATTCTCACCTGTCGACTGCCTAGCGCATAGTAGACATTCCATGGATATTCCTTGAATGAATGACATATGTACTCTAAACCCATCGATGGAAAATTTAGGATTTCAGATTGCATCTATACTCTCTCTAAATCTTCTGCCAGATGTCTTGAGCCGGGATGTTGGTTCATAATTGTGCTTTTGCTTGTTTTTCCGAATTCTTTTATGCGTTTCTTCTGTTATCCTTTGGTTTTCATCTTTTCTTAAGTGCCAAACATAAAAGGGCCCTCTCAATTCAGTAGACATTTATGAACCCCTTGCAAGTGCCAGAGAAGACATCATCTCTACCTTCCAGGAGTCTCCAGTCTAGTGGTGACTTCAGCCGTGTGAAAGAAGGTCATTACAATGGAGCAGATTATGAACAGGTGCTATGGGGTGATGGAGAAGGGGCATCATCTTAGGCTGGGGAATCTGGGGGGGTGACATCTGTGCAGGGTGCCGGAGGCACTGTGGACAGGGGTACCAACAAAAGCAGAGCTGAGAGGAGAAGCTAGAGGTTTGGGAGTGGCCAGAATTTTGCTCTTCAGATCATTTACTCGTGCTCCCCATTTCTGCATTCACTCAGAAGTGGAGTCAGTAGTCTGTAAAGGGCCTCCAGGATTGGTGTTTCCCCTAGGAATATTCTCCAAATATAAAGCCCCTTTGCAGCTAGAGGAACCATATATGTGGATGGTCATCATCACTTATGACTGAGGTTTTATTTCTTGAACTTAACGTGTGAGTATACCGATTCCTGTTTTAGAGTAACTAGAAAAATCCAGCCAGTGATGAATGGATAAAGAAGACGCAGTGTATATACATATACAATGAAATATTACTCAGCCATCAAGAAGAATGAAATCTTGCCATTCGCAACAACGTGGGTGGAGCTAGAGTGTATTTATGCTGAGTGAAATAAGTCCGTCAGGAACAGACAAATACAGTATGATTTCACTAATATGTGGAATTTAGGAAACAAAAGAGATGGACATATGGGAAGGGGGAAAAGGAGAGAGGGAAGCAAACCATAAGGGACTCTTAACGGTAGAGAACAAGCTGAGGGTTGCTGGAGGGGCGGTGGGTGTGGGGGATGGGCTAAATGGGTGATGGGGATTAAGGAAGGCACTGGTTGGGATGAGCACTGGGTGTCATATGTAAGTGTTGAATCACTAAATTCTACTCCTGAAACCCGTATTATACTATATGTTAGCTAACTAGAATTTAAATAAAAGTTTGGAAGGAAAAAGAAGAAAATCCAGTCAGATGGCACTGGGAGCCTGCACTGCGAACTCAAAGGGTTACAGGAAATGCACCTTGGCTCTGTTGCTATGGCAACAAGTAGTTCTGCTTTTGGGTTCCAACTAAGTCACAGTGATAACATTTTCTCTTGAGGGCAATTATGAAAAAAAAAAGAATTTGAGAAAAATATAAAGGCAATGTCTTGGTGTTTGTCTTTGCATTTAACAGCCGAAATATGTTCCTGCAACTACTAAAGGTATCAGAATGAACTTTTGGAAGAGGCAGTTACGGTGGATAACTCTTTCCTGAGGCTCCATGTGACAATCGGCTTTAGGAAAACTTTTGTCGTGTGTGGGGTTGTGGCGGGTGGCTAACACAGTGCTGAGTGCGCTGCGTTGCACAGCTGGATCTACCAAGAGAGATGTTCACACCTCTCACCTGGGTCTATACTGACAGCCCCTTGATTCCCCAGCGGGATGCTGTCTTTGGCACCAGGGCTTCTCAGTGGGGGAGGGGGCAGGTGATTTTGCCTCCCCTCACCCCCAGGAGGCATTTGACAATGTCTAGAGACATTTTTGATTTTCACATCTTGGGGGCAGGGTGTGCAAATGGCATCTAGTGGGTAGAAGCCAGGGATGCTGCTCACCATCCTGCAACGCACAGGACGGGCCCCCTGCTGTCTGGCCACAAATGTCCATGGTGCGGAGGCCGAGAAACCCTGCTTTGGATCATGAATTTCAGGATTTGGGCATGGCTAGCATTCAGGAAGTAGCAGCAGGGTCAGTGTACAGATCCGATGCCGTGGAATGGATTTCCTCAGGGTGAGTTTTCTGTGGCTTCTCGGGGGATCATCAGCAATGCTCCACCTGGGAAGAACATGCGTTACTAAGGGCAGCTTCGTGAGAGCCTCCCAGTCAAGCGTTTCTCTTGAAGCGCACATGACTCAGAAGCCTGAGAGGCTCAGGTGCTCAATTCCAGAAATAAACTCCCTCCCGCCTCACACTGCATTCCTTGTTTAGAATTTCATGTAGGTAGCAGAGCACATGGAAATGACACGTTTGTTGTACTTCGGTTGAGCACCATATGTTGAAATGGCTGCAGAAGCAGTAAAGCTGTTTTCCAAAGAATTTCAGTCTTCACCCCTCTCATCAGTCTGGGCTCGAACACACAGGAGCCAGCAAGAGAAAACAGACACACACCCACAAACGCTCACGCGATACACAGAGACTCGTTCTTTGCTCTCGAAAGGGGATTTCAAGTGTAAATCATGTATCAAGCCCTGTGCGGATATCAACTATGTGTTGGCCTACTTCTTGTTCTGGAAAACTTTTCTTAAAGGAGCAAGAACAAATTACCTTCTTGGTATCTGGGGACTGTTCTGATAGCAGCTGTGAGTGTACACCGTTCTGGAAGGTGCTCACTCCTCAGCCATCGCTGTCAAGGTGAATACCTCACCTGTCGCAGGGAAATAAGATCTCATCTGTGGAAGCATCTTTGAGTGTCTCCCAGCAGCACTGTCATTTTTTTCTAAGCCAATACTTTCCAGACAGGTCAGTCTACGAGCATTTACTCACATATGCGCCCAAGGCAATTTGTGGTCACTGGTGGCCATCAGATACAAATCGACCTGGACTCCTTCTGAATCCTTGGACTTCTTGTATCAGTTCATGAAGCCTTTATGACCACATCTCCTGCAGCGTGTCAGGGCCTGGGCTCAAGGATGTAGATCTAGAAATCAGGGAGGTGTGGCCTCTGCTTTCACGAGAAGTCAGTCAGGGGAGGGAGGTGCATGTAGGAAATCAATAATAGATTTTAATCCAAGAGAAAGCATGTACATGGGGCAGGCGTAGCCTACGGAGGAGGGCTATATTGGCCTGTGGGCGTCAGAGGAGGCTTCATAGAAGAGGCATGGCTTTAGAGTTTAGCTATAAAAGACTAGTAAGAATGTATCTAGGTGGGAGGGAAGAGCAGGGATGCAGGCATGGAAACAGAACAGCGTGGTGTCTCCCAAGAACTCACAAGCAAGGCACAGTGGCTGCTCAGATGTTTGGGCGCCTGGGTGGCTCAGTCATTGTCTGCCTTCGGCTCAGGTCGCGATCCCGGGGTCCTGGGATCGAGCCCCGCATCGGGCTCCCTGCTCCGCGGGAAGCCTGCTTCTCCCTCTCCCGCTCCCCCTGCTTGTGTTCCCTCTCTCGCTGTCTCTCTCTCTCTCAGATAAATAAATAAAATCTTAAAAAAAAAAAAGATGTTTGTATCCCATTGCTAATGGGATGTGACTGATCTATCTGGCATTTTAGAAAGACCGTTCTGGAAGTGGGCAGGGGCATATATGGGTTGGGACTTGGGAAAGTAAGCCAGGGAGACCGAGGCAGAGACTATTAATTGATGATGATAACAAAAAGGAGGTAAGGGGCCCAAGAGAGATCTCTGACGTGGAGCCAGCTGACCTTGGAGCCTGTGGGCTTGGTGGGGGTGGCATCTCAGCCGGCGATGGCGAGGAAAGGCTAGTGGAAGATCTGGATTCTCGTAATTTTCACAAGCATCCTGTTCCCAGCCACCCCAGATAAGCATAGAAACCACTCGAAACAGCTGGCTTTCCAGCCTCCCCCCCCCAAACCAAAGTGCTGTGTATAAAATTCTGGAGGCATTACTAGCCCCTGTCTTGGAAAATTGAGTAAAGGTAAGGCTTTTACCCGAAACAGACACTTTCTGGTGGGAGAGGGGTGTGAGTAATGTTTGGTATTTCACATGATAAATTTGAGATGCCTGTGGAATGTCCATGTGTGAGTGTCCAGGGAGCTTTGTGGTAGGTCCCTGGAGCTCAGGAGAGAGGGCTAGGATGAACATGTCCATTTTGGAGGAATTACGGTCTAGGTCAGTGGTTCCCAGCCCTGATTGCATCACCTGGGGAGCTTTAAGAATCCGGATGCCCCGGCCGACCCCCAGACCAATTATGACAGACTCAGACGTTAGTATATGTTAAGGGAAGGTGGAAGAGTTCCCGGCAATAGGGGAGTTCTCAGTGAGAGGTAACCTCGAGTGGTGCAGGTTTGGGCACAAACTTGAGAAGGGGAGTGGATGCAGGCTAAGAGCTGAAGGGACCAGAGAAGGGAGGAAAGCAGCGGACAGAGGGTCACACATGCTTCGGGCCCCTCTGAGAGGAGAACCACGGATTTGGGTCCGGTCCGTACATTGTTTTGAATGGAGGCATAGACATACAACGTTATATTCATTTCAGGTGTACAACGTAATGATTCGCTATGTGTATACCTTGCAAAATGAAAACAGTAAGTCCAGCTAACACTGGTCACCAACATCCTTACGGAATTGGTTTTTCTTATGATAAGAACTTTTAAGACTTAACTCTTAGCAATTTCAAATATGCAATACGGTATTATTAACTGTAGTCACCATGCTGTAGATGACATCTCCATGGCTTATTTGGTTTGTACCTGGAAGTTTGTACCTTTTGACTCCCTTCACCCAGTTCACTCCTCCCCCCCACCCCCATCCCTGGCAACTGCCGATCTGTTCTCTGTATCTATGAGCTCGGTTTGGGGTTTGTTTGTTTGTTTGTTCATTTTTTAGATTCCACATATAAGCGAGATCATACAGTATTGTCTTTCTCTGTCTGACTTACTTCACTTAGCATAATGAAGTCTGCACATTTGTGCAGTTTTTTTCTCCGCGTACTTAATAATGTCCAGCTTGAGGGAGGGGGCGTGGTCCTGTTGGTCAGGAGTGGACTTTGCTGAGTCACAACAAGGCAAAGGAAGGGTAAGAATTTCTGCAGCCGACCCTGGAATCCAGGCTGGATAAGGGAGATGCTGAAGTTGAGAGGGGGCTGATTATGTGGAAGAATCTCAGGAGAAGAGGAAGGATTGGAGGCAGCGCTCAAAGACTAGAGTAGTGCAATTAGGGTGGACATGTGAGAGAGGGTGGCTAGATTTTCTGGGAAGTGGGAACCATTGCAATTGAGGTGGAAAGCGTAAGTGTGGAGAAATATGTGTTCACTCCTCTTGTACTCCTTTCTTCTGTAGTTTCTTCTCCTTCTTCCTTCTTCCTTCTTCCTTCCTCCTCTTCTTGCTTATTGCCAATTTCCTTGCCCTAAGGGCTATCTCACAGTGACTGTGGTGTGTTTCAGTACAGCTGTATTCTATAAAGTAGATATATTATATCTCCATTATTTAAAAATACCCACCACAACAAATCAAAAACTCTCACCCTTGCATTGGGAAATGTACACATCAGCCAAACTCTTTATGTGCATCACCAGTTATTTATGAAAATTGCATTGTCTTAAGCAATGCTTTCAGAGTCAGCAGCTTTTAGAAACACCTACTGTTGTAGGACTGCATGTTCTTGATCTGTAATTGTTTGCATTTTTTGTTACTTAGTCTGCAGATGACATTCTTTCTTGAAGATTATTAACTATATGCACAAATATTTTTGGCTTTGCAGACCAGGAGGTCTCTGTCACAACTCCTTGACTTTGCCTTTGTAGGCCAGAAGCAGACACGGACAATGATTTGTGGCTGTGTTCCAATAAAACTTTATTTACAAAAACAAGCTATGGGCTAGATTTGGCCCATAGTCCGTAGTTTGCTGACTCCTCATCTCAGTTAAAAAAAAAAAAAAAGAAGAGGAAGAAGAAGACTCCAGTTGGTTGTGTAATTTTGTGGGAAAGTCTCCTCAAGTTCATATTTTGATTGGATTGACTTTCCAATTTTGACTTTCTAAAAACATTTATACTGTAGTTTGTTATGACTTTATAGAAATGACGTAGCTTGTAAATGATGACACATGGAAGGTTCTGACTACAAATGGGTTTATGGAAACCTAACAGGTCATGAGAGTCTGATGTAGACAGCCATCGGCTTTGTTATCTTAGGGTGCTTCCTTGAATACTCGCGCGTGCCCTTACTGGTCCTGCAGAAACATGGGCGTCTGACACTGCATGTCACCCCCTTCACCCGGGTAACTGATGGGCACAAGGGAGACAGTATAATTCACTGTTTGCTGTACTAACGACTGGCTTCTAAAACACTTATTCATGGAAATTCAGTGTCTTCTAGGAAAACTAACACTGGACTGAAAATCTGTTCCTAGCTTCTAGAAACTCTTCATTAATAAGCACCCCTTTTTTGGATAGTAAAATATGGCTTGGCCAAAAATATCTCTGACAAAATGTCAAGACTCAGTGTTGCTCTTGTGATTTAGAAGACTGACTGACGTGGGCGGATGCATCTCTACAAATAAGTATTTCTTAGAATCTCAACCGGAGTTATGTGGTTTCATGGTCCTATTAAAGGATTTAAATACTTCTATTAAGGCTTATTAAATATTTGCTACTACAGTTGCCACTCTCTAAGGTGGTTTGATGTTTCACTCGTGGCTCAGAAGGGCTGCTTTCCATCAGCCATTCTTTGGAGTTCAATGTGTACATGTCGGTAGGACAGGAAAGGAATGGAATGTCAACTTTCTGCCAGTGATTCTTCTGGCCGAAAGGAAGTTTCTTAATTTTTTCTTGTCAGTGTGAGTCACATGGAGAATTTATCTGATTAGGGCATCAAAAGAAGGAGTGAAGGCAGTTAAGGAGAAAAAAAGAACTCCTGACATCGATGTTGGTCCTATTCCTATTGGAAAATGGGTACCAAGTAGGATCGCTGGTTACCGTTTTGTTTTTCTTTTTAAAGCATAATTACTGAATTTCTCATTTGGGATGTGCCCAGATGGAATGGGCCTTATTCAGGCCTCATTTTGAAAGAAGAGATACGGGAAAGCATGATTTGCTTTTCTCACTCTGGACATGGAAATTCTCATTAGAATGGCCAGTTAAGGGGCACCTGGTGGCGCAGTCAGTTAAGCATCCTGCTCTTGGCTCAGGTCTCGGCTCAGGTCCTGATCTCAGGGTCGTGAGGTCAGTCCCCGGGTGGTCGTCAGGCTCCACGCTCGGCAGGAAGTCTGCTTGAGATTCTCTCCCTCTGCCCTCACCACTCACTCACTTTTTCTTTCAATCTCAAATAAATAAATAAATCCTAAAAAATATTTAAAAAAATTAAAAATAAAAAATAATGGCTGTGTGAGGCAACTTCAGGGAATACTATCTGGAGGGATTCTTTTATTTCAGATTGTAGAGCAAAACACCAGAAAGAATTCATTAAGAATGATTAAGCTCTGGATGGGACACATTAGACTTAGCGTTTATTTAGAAGTGTTGCTTGAACGTACACACACAATAACAACAGTCCAACACCAACTTCTAATCCCTCTGTATGAAGCAGCTGGTGAGCCCAGAATGTGGTGCGATGGACAGCCAACTCTGCCCAGCTTGTGACTGGATCTCCCTTCTGGACCACTCATTGGGCATAGCACGTAGTGCTTGTGTTTGAAATCTCATGCCAGTGTGCTTTGAAATGGCCATGCCCCATCCTAGGTATTGTTCTAGCTTCTGCATGCTCTAACTCAGGGTTTCTTAACCTTAGCACTCTTGTTGTTTGCGGCCAGATGATTCCTTGTCATGGGGGCTGTCATAGGCAACATAGGATGTTAGGAGCATCCCTGGCCTCCACCCACCCATTAAATGCCAGTAGCGCTCTTTCACGTCTCACGTCCTACCTGCTTCCCATTATGACAACCAGAATGTCTCCAGACATTGCCCAGTGTCCCCCGGGAGGCAGAATTGCCCTGGTTGAATCCCACTGCTCTAATAGGATACTGCACAGCCCTGGGTTTGGTATCAAAGGGATGCTCCAAAAAGCATTGGCTACATCCCCACCCCACTCTGGGTTTCTCTTTGTACATTTGATCCCAGCTTTGCATTAAGTGGTGGAGGGAAGGGGTTGCATGTGTAGGGTGTCCACACATCTAGATTTGTCTAGGACAGTCGGGTTTCTGTCTGTTGCCTGGATGTAATTATTAAGTAGCACCGACATGAAGAGTGTCTGAGTAGGGGTGAAAATTATCCAGCCCCCTTGCAATCAGGGCATATTGGCTCTGGAGAATGGGGAAGAGTTTTAAGGGCTCCTACAGTCTCAGGAGGCTTCTCTCCTCTGCGGAGGTCTTAGACTCCTTCCTGTCCTGTTTCAGGAGCCTGGAAGTTTAACCATTTCATGCCCATTTGGACCGCATACTCAAATCTCAAGCCTTAACTCCTAACAACTTCAGTTTTTGACCAAGTAGGCAAAGTGAGCTCAGACAATAGGGGAAAGAACAGTGCTTTTATAAAATTGTTCTCTCAATAGAAACAGAGTTTAAGATTCTAAGTAAGAAGAAGTTGCTACTGAGTTTCTAATGGCTTTTATATTGGCTTTTACAATTACATTCTTACTGGGGTCCGGCTTCCTGCTTGGAAAAGTGCTCTGCGATACTTCAGACAGAAGAGAACAGTTTAGAACAGACTGGGCTACAATAGAAGAGAGTTGAAATAAAATCAGAGGTGGTTTGAAAAGGAATCATTCCTTTGGTCTTAAGAATAGGGAGAAAAGATTTTTTTTTCTCCCTCAGTAAACCTTGTCACGTGTAGAACAGAATGCTTGTACAAGCCTTGAGTGGACGTTTGGATTGTGTGGTTCCTGGCATGTACCTTTGCTAGAACACACACACACACACACACACACACACACACACACACACACGGTCTGTAGGTGGTAATATGCACTCTGACCTCTAATCAGAATCAGCCTCCTGCCCGGAAATATGAAGACAAGATTTTCAGCCCATAATGAAGGCCAGATAATTATGGGAGACCACTCCGTTGAAAAGGTCAGCATTAATTCAGTTATCTGTAACTCAGTACCAGTTGAGATGTGATTTTTTTAAAGTGATGCAAATTCATGGCATCTGCGAGATATTAGACACGCCATCTCCCTTCTTCCCCATACTTTCCTTCTTTGGCAGCCTCCTAGCGCCTTATCTTCTCTTTGACTTAGATAAAACCCGGTAGGTCTGGAAGGGCCGAAGCAGCAGACCTCTGACAGAGAGCAGTAAGGCCATCTGGCTTCACCCACCAACGACTCCTTGTCCCAATCTCTGTATCTTCACGTTGTGATGTTTCCTCTCCGGGTATACCTGGCATAAAACTTGTTATAGATACTGTCTCTAACACTTCAGCAAAGGTCGTGTCTTTATCATCGATGAATTTAGGGAGATTTTTCGGGTATTTCCTGGGTCTTGTTTAGTGGGCAGATGTGCTGAATTTCCCTGCGGTTCTCAGTCTGGTAGCCTTCCACTGAAACAATCAACTCCCCAACTGGTAGTTAGCCCCAAATAGTAGCCCCTTGTAAACTAAGGGAAACCAGCTATAGAGAATGGGATAGAAGTGACCGTTCGAAAATTGTTGAATTGGATTATGCTTTGGAAAGTATGTTTCGTACTTTTCAAATTATATAGAATGCTCTTGTAGGATATAGTATTTTAGGAGGGTGTGAGTTTGGCTCTCTGCAACTGCAAGGGATAGCAATCTCTACTGTGCCTTGTAAGGAAGCACTATATGATCACCTGAACCTCAGCTTAAAAGCACTCAAAATATAAGAAATCGATCTCATGCTAGTACGCCTGAAGGCTAAACAACGCCCCGAAGAGTATAATTTTGATTTGCCTAAATTTAGGGTGTTAGTATTACAGAACTGCATGCCTATTAGGAGGCTACCCAGCCCTGCCCTTTGTCTGTAGACCCCAAAGTTGCCTTTCTTTCACTGTCTTTCGGACCAAAAATGTGCTGTCTTTTTGCCTAAAGACGTATGTTCTTCGCCGTTTGAACATAAACGTCATCATCACAAAGAATTCTTTTTTGAAGCATTGAGCACACATGATGGAAATACCTACTGTGGACACAGAGTATGAGATGTTTCTTCTCCATCACAAAGTGTGTGACCGAGGGGAGCAAACAGGACAGAAACAGAGAGAGAGAGAAAGCCCCAAAAGATAAAAAAAAAAAAAAAAAAAGAGTGCGCTAAGTGTTCCATGATGATGGATGATATAGCTAAACAATAAAACTGAAGGCTAAAATTTCAGTAAGGACTTGGGGGGATAAAAATATAATCCAACAGGATGGGAGTTTTCTTTTATCCATTACAAATTACCCTGGGTTGCCAGTGACAGAACTGAAGTAAGAGCGTCTTAAACAGGTGGGTGGGAATTTTCCTTGCACATAGAACACATGAAAGGATTGGTCTAGTATAGCGGTTCAACAATGTCACGAGTGTCTCTTTGTTTTGCCATTCTCAGTGCCAGCTTTCATATTCTGGGTTGTCTCAGGCTTACAAAATAGCTGCTGGACACCAGCCATCATGCCCATGTCTCAGACAGAAAAAATAAGGACGAGGGGAGCTCTAAGGGTCACCCTTCCTGAGACGGCTTCCCTTTAACAGTTTCCTAGAGGCCCTCTATACACTTGGTCTCTGACGTCTCCAGTTTTTTCTGCCAGGTATAATGGCACTCCCTCCAGTGTTAGGATACCAATAAGGAGAATGGATATTGGATAGATAATAAGCAAGCCCTGAGATGCAGCTCAACTTTTGCTAATATTTAAAAAGCAAAACCACATAGATCTTATAAAGCAGAGGTGGCCAAACCATGGCCCGTGGGCTAAATTCAGCCCACTGACTGTTTTAGTAAATAAAACTTTATTGGGACTCAAGTCACACCCATTCGTTAACGTGCGGTCTGTGGCTGATTTTGTGCCGTCACAGCAGAGTCGAGTAAAGTTGTGACAGAGACCGTCTGGCCTGCAAAGCGAAAAATACTTTCCATGTGGCCCTTTATGTGAAAATGTTGCCAGCCCCATTCTGGACGGAAAACTCAGTGGAAAAATGGGCAAAAGACTAGAAATAGACACTTTGCAAAAGGGATATCCAAAGACCAATACACATATGAAAAGTGCTCCAACTCCTCAGTCCCCGGGGAAATGTTATTAAAGCCACAGTGCACACTGCTCCTTGCCCATCGGAATGGCTACCGTGAAGCAAGAGAGAGAACACTGAGCACACCACGGACTGCACTAATACGGAACAGGCGGGCTTCTCGTGCATTACTCGTGGCAGAGGGGACTATCCCCAGGCTTCGGAAGACTGTTGAGTGGCATTTCTGAAGCACAGCATATGTACCCCCGATAATGAAGCACTTCGACTCCCAGGTGTGTACCTGCCAGAAATGCCTACCTATGCTCACCACAAGGCGTGTACTAGAAGGTTCCTATGAGCACTATTCTGGTAAAATGTCTCTCAGCAGTAGAAGTGGGAAACGATCGTCTTTTATTCCTGCCATGGAATGCTTCTCAGTGAAGAAGAGGAAGGGCCACTAACGGGCTGTTAACATGCAACAGTGATGGAAGAGGCCAGCCCGAAGACCAGACGGTCCACCATGGGATTGTACGACAGGAAGTTCAGAAACGGGCAAATGAAGCAAAACCCCTGGTGTCGGTGGTCAGGCTGGGGGTTGCTTTGGGGGTTAACGCTTGGGAGGGGGCTTTTCTTGTTCCGGGTAGACATTATACGGGGCCGTTCACTTTGGCAAAATGCACTGAGTTGGGCACTTACAAATTCAGCACTGTTTGACTCATGTTTTATATTTCAATAAGGAGCCGCCCCCCCCACAAAAAGAAAAAGAACACCCATCTCTTTAATGCTGGAAACCTAGCAGTGCTACTCTCAGCCAGTTTTCTATTAAAAACGTTGCCTATTGTGCTAAGTGAAATAAGTCAGACAAAGACAAATACCGTATGATTTCACTTACATGTGGAATCTACAAAAGCCAAACGAACGAACAACAATGACAACAACAACAACAACAACAACAACAACAACAACAACAAACCAAAACAGAAACAGACTCATGGATACAGAGAATTGTCTAGTGGTTGTGGGGTGTGGGGCGGGGAGCAAAATAGGGGCCGGGGATTAGAAGGGACAACTTCCAGTTATAAAATAAATAAGACAAGGGGGTACAAGGTACAGCACAGAGAACATAGTTAATAATATGTAACAACTTTGTATGCTGACAGATGGCAGCTAGATTTATTGGGGGGATCACTTCATCATGTGTGCAAATGTTGAATCACTATGTTGTATCTCTGAAACGAACGTAATACCGTATGTCATCTATACTTCAGTGAAAAAGATGAAACATGTATGGAATCAACTGTGTGTCAGTTACATGTCAAAAAGGCTGGAAAAAGAAATGGAAAAAAAATCTTTTTTAGAAAAATGTTTCCTATGGTGATGTGTTCCTCATGAGACAACCACACTAGGCTCCCCAACAGGCCGGGCCCTTTGTCTGAGACTATGTCTGCATTCTAGTCTCAGGAACAAATGGAACACATTTCCTGCTCGCAGATTTTCTGCATCAGACGGCAGCCGCCCCGACAGTGTGGCCCTCCGGGCGCTCTGAGCTCGGGGGGCCCCCGCCACGCAGCGAGGACGAGAAGGCTGTCTCGAGCTGTGGTGGCTTAACCCACGGAGCAGACCCCATGTCCCTGGGCTTTCCGGCCGAAGGAGAAAGTGAAGGCTGCAAGACCAGCTCAATGTGGAATTTATGGATCCTAAGAAGGCAATTGGGAAGGAGGATTTTTTTTTTTCTCATTTATGTTTAGTCTTAACTCTGTGAGGTTGTAAAGAGGCGCTGGAGACGGAGGGAACTGTTTGTATGCTAAGTGTTGTCTGCCTCAATTGCACTCTTGTGTTTGGGCTGGCTGCCCAGTCTTGTGTGGGAGGCTGCTTGAGATATGTGCATGTCTCCAAAACATCAATTTTCAATTTTAAAAAGGATTAAAGTATTACTTCTCTAAAGCCATGGAACTGAGGCAGGTTTTAAAAGAGAAGGCCAAAAGCGGGGCGCCTGGGTGGCTCAGTTGGTTGGGCGTCCGACTCTTCGTTTTGGCTCAGGTCATGATCTCGGGGTTGTGGGATCGAGCCCCGTGTTGGGCTCTGTGCTCAGTGCAGAGTCTGCTTCTCTCTCTCTCTCTCTCTCTCTCTCTCTCAAGTAAATAAATAAATAAAATCTTAAAAAAACAATGAAGGAGGGGGTCACAAGAAAGAGCCAGGTCTTTTTTAAGGATCACCCAAATTTTTGGCTGATATATTGTGTTCAGTTTGTTTCTCCGATGGATGCAAGTGAGGAATTCTAAAAGAAAGAAAAACATTAAATGCCAAGAATGAATAAAAGGGAAATAATAACCCAAGCATTAATTGATGACCATACTTTAAAAAAAAGGCACTGCTATAAACTAAATTTAAACAATTGAATAATAGTCAGTAAGTGTAGCTATTCAATCCAAAAGTTCTGGTACCTATAAGATGTACTTCTCATATTTTGTAATTATCCAAAATCTTTAAAAATATCATTTTCTGTATTTTATAAGACTTGTGACCATATATGTATGTGTGTATAAAACTGTATATTACCACGTGTGTGTGTATATATTTGAGTACATATGTGTAGACATTCATGAAATTTTTAAAATTACCATCCTCTAAAAGAAAGAAAAAAAAAAAACTGGCGAGTCATGAGAAGGAACCAGAGCCGACTGTTTATTGGAATCTCAGAAGACTTAGATTATGTTGATGCAGCCTCCCAGGTCTGGTACAACACCTCATAGGACACTTTTTTGAGAAAAAAAATATCCAAATGTCAGTTTAAGAGAACCCACCGAAAATGGCCTGACTTGCATTTTTGTGGAAATGACGATCTGGCTGCAGAAAGCAGAGTGACACGCATCCAGCCACCTCAACCCCGGTGTTTGGGTTACGGCTGCTTCAGAGGGGGCTCCTGGTCGGGGGAATAACTTCCCTGTTCCTTCCGTTTTTGTCCTTAGCAGTCCCGGAGGAGAGTGCAGCTGGGGCCTGGGGGCTTTGGAACAAGGGTGCCATTGCCTAGCTCTTGTGGTCAGAAGCTAAGTGGGCTTCTTGCTTTGTGAGCCGAAGCATTTGGAGAGCCTCATCTTAGGAGCGGCAAATTATCCTGTCCTGTGGTGTCAGCCCATCAAACACATGCAAACACAGCCTTTTTGCAGGATTTGGAGTGGATTCCCCTTGTTGTATGAGAAACCGAAGCAGAGAGCCCTGCCTACTGAACCCTGCATAGACTGATGTGTCCTTAGGAAGCTCTCCTGTTCTGTGAGCCTCATTTACCTCTTGGTCATGCCGAATTCCCTTGTTGGGGCGGGGGGGGGGGCTTGAATGTATTTATTCTGTAACCTAAGATGGTGGCCTTGAGATTGGACAGCGTCCTTGTATGTTCCTGTGGACTCGACTTTTCCAGACTGGGCCCAAGGAGAATGATTCTGTTGCAGAAATCACCAGGTTCCTCCAGAGAGCGTCTGCTGTGATCGTAGTTGATGCCGGTTCCTGTTCTTTTAGACTTGCTGGTGCTGTAACCACCAAATGCTGATTGTTCTCATCTCCCGGAATCACCTATGATAATAGCTTTCAACAATTCGGTCTCCAGTTGTTGCTGTATAGTAGGCATGGGACCAGGCTCTGAAGGTAAAAAGGTGATGAGGACAGCCCCTGCCTTCAAGGAGAGCAATGTTTTAGGAGGAAACAGACAAGATGAGTGTCCTAGCAGAGGTCCGACCAAAAGGCCTGCAGGGCCTCCTGTTGGGGGGTGGCGGCATGGGTCTGTAAGGTCCAGGCGAGCCAGAGAAGCTAGTGGGAGGTATACAGGCAAAGGGGAAATGGAAGGGTGGGGGGAGAGAGGTGGTGGATGTGATGTGAGCAGAAGGGTGTTACAGGCGGAAGGGTTCACCCCTTGAAAACAAAGGACTTGTGTCTCATGTGTGACTTAGAATTTCAAAGGGCACCTCCCCTGGCAAGAAGCCAAGAAGGTGGATGGTCACATTTTGGAATGTTCAGAATGTGAAGAGGGTGCTACGTGCATTGTGCTAGTTGTAGAAAATGGGTTGGATTCTGGGGACCTTCCAGAATCTTCACTAGCCTGAAAATCTTACATACACACATATTTGTCTTTACGGTATGGCATGACCAAAAAGTCACAGCCTGATAGAACATTTATGCCATAAAAATAAATAACAATTTGAGTTTACTTCCTCTGAGCAGCCAAGGGTTTTTAAGACAGGGCAAAACTGTCCGACTCCGAGGGCCAAATATAGACATGGATGTTTTCAAATCTTCTGTTTTTCTGGTCCCAGAACGCGTGGCGTGGCATGGCATGGTATGTAATTGAATCCGGTGCAGATGGGTATGAACCCAGTTCAAGTCAGGATTAAACTTGCCAGATGAGGGCACAGGGAAAACTTTCTTTTTGATGAGACTTAGCAAATCCTAGTTGGTGGACAAATGATTTGAGAATAGTAAATACAAATGCAACAAGGGAATGTTTGTTTTTAGTTATGGTTTATATTGTTCTAGAAGAAATGGAGGTGGGATGCCTTCTACAGACCGAATGAATCCCACATACATTTACCTGAGACTTCTAGAAATAGCAGAGATGTGTCTCTAAAAGCTCAGATACGTGGAGCAGCAAAATCCAATTTGGAAGTCTGCCTGACCTAAATGGGCCGGTTTATCTTTGGCAAGTTGTCTGTCTGCTTCAAGACTGTAAATGAAATAAAAGAATGGAGATGTTAATAGAAAGGAATATGGAGAAGATATATTTTTTCCTTTGGGCTTGTAAAACTCCAGAAAGGAGAAAATAAAAGCCAAAAGTGGACAAAAATTCAAACAAAACCAAGTTCTATTTTAATTTTCTATGTCAGAGGTCAGTGAACACTTTCTGTAGAAGGCCAGGTACGTTAGGCCGTCAAAAGTGGCCATAGACAAATGTGTACATGAGCGGGCGTGCCTGTGCTCCGATGAGACCTTAATGAGGAATGCTGAAATTGGAGATTTTTGTAATTTGCACGTGTCCCGAAAACTTATACTTTGTTTGATTTTCCTTTCGACCATTTAGAAACGTAAAAACCATTTTTACTGACTCCTGTGCCAGATTGGAGACAAACAGCTCCCCTCATTTGTTCTTCCAGACCAAACCAAACCAAATCAAACCAAACCAAACCAAACCAAACCAATCCAAACAAATAACATTGAAGTGCAACGTGCTTTCTCTTCAGGCTTTTGTAAATTCATTGAGTGATGATTTTTCACCTTTGGTATTTTCTGGGATTTTTCTGGAATGCTTTATGCTCCTGCTAGAATGCTTTGGGCCCCTGTAACACTTCCTAACATCAGTCATTGCACATTTATTAAGTGCTCACCATGAACAGAGATGCTGGGGACAGACGTCAGAGGAAAAGAAAATATTAGCAATAGAAAGTGGTCCAGAAGCTCCTCTATTTATGGAATTTCACCTTGTGCACTTTCATAGATACAAACAAAACCAAACTCTGGAGTAAAGCCCTCTGGCTGTCTCCTCACTGCCAAAAATATGCATTAAGAGTTTCTGGGTTCTCGTTTTGTTTCTGCCCTATCCCCCTCCCTTTGTTTTTCAGTCTACCTAATATTCTCTCTCTGTTTGGTACTGAGTTCTACCATTAACCCCATCTTGTATGGTAACCTCAGAGGAAGTGGGAGAAGGAAGTGCTGGTAAGAAGTAGCAGGGGGGGAAGGCGAAAATAGAAACAGTTTTTCAAAATTGAAATAGGTAAGCAAAATTGTTGCTTGTTCTTTGGCAGAAGAACAATTTTTTTAGATATTTATTTATTTATTTATTTAACAGAGAGAGAGAGAGAGAGAGAGAGAGCGCACAACCAGGGGGGAGCGGCAGGCAGAGGGAGAAGCAGACTCCCGCTGAGCAGGGAGCCCAACTCGGCTGGATCCCAGGACCCTGGGATCATGACCTGAGCCGAAGGCAGATGCTTAACCGACTGAGCCACTCTGGCACCCCAGCAGAACAGTTTTGAGGACAAAGACCTCACCATGTAACCTGAGAAAGTTCTGTACCTGTGTGATAATAGTGAACATTGATACAGAGCTTATATATATGCCTGGCACTGTTGTAACTTCTCCCTCCACCCCCCCATACACCCCTGCGCGCGCACGCTCACACTCACTAGTATAATCCCCACCCCCAAAAAAGATGGTAATCAACAAATGATGTCACAAAATGATTGATGAAACAGGGAACATTTAACTGTGTTGTTAGGAATCAACATCTTAGATATATTTGTGGTGGTCTATAATTTGGCGAAAGGAGATAAATCTGGTAAGTAAAGTAACCCAGTCATGGATGGTTCCGTGGGTTGGCAGCTTTGGGAATCTACCCACACTTAGTAAGCGGTGAAATGACAATTGGGGATGCCGAAGCTGCTGAAAGATTCCCTGCGGTGCTTGTTTTATGAGCAAGGAAGAGGCTAAGCTGGAGTGCCAAGCCTTGGAAGATTGGCTCATACTTGACCTTGCTGGAAATACTTTGGGGGCTACAAGCTTCCACCCTGCTCAGGACCTCTGGACATAGGAACAGAGTCATAAACAGCCTTTAGGGCTTAACAAGTTTTCAACCAGAAAGTGCAGTGGACGCTCGCTGTTGGTGCTGTGCCCAGAATATCTCAGATCTGTTATCAGTTTTGTGTGCCTGACCCATCCCCCAGCTTCTCTGTGGTTTGCTTCTAATGACCAACATCTGTGAACCTCTGCAGAGGACTTCCCTTTGGGATTCTTGAGCAGTTTCCCTGTACCCACAAAGAGCAGGAAGTGCTTGAGACTTTATATCACCCTGGGGCATCACATAGCCCATGGCTGGCAGGTGTGAGAGTGTTAAAGCTCAGTTCCTTTGGTTTGAGATGGGACAACTCTGAGATGGAATTGACTCTCCAGAACTCTCCCCCACCCCAGGATCAGTCTGAGACGGGGACTTTGCCAGAAATCACACCGTTACTTGGCTTCCTCCCCTTTCTTACCATGTTATGCTTACCCCTCACCAATTTCTCCTGGGAACATGTCCTTAATAAATCACTTGCACATGAATTCTTATCTTAGTGTCTTGTTTCTGGGGAACTCTGCCTAAGGCAAGAGAAGCAACTATGTTATTGAGACAAGTAGCACAAGGCCTTGCCTTCAGTTAGCATTGAAAGAATGGATGAAAGAATGGACTGAATAAATTAATAGAAACCAATCTTTAGCCTTGAGCCGCTCATGTTGTAGTCAGGGAAACAGGAAAGGGATAAAACGTTGACTCTGACATTTTAGAGTTGCAGGTCCAATAGTGAAACTTCCCACATAGCACAGCCTCTCCAGCTGATGGTCATCCAGGCTCAGGTTATTCAGTATTGCCAGGAAGAAGAAACCACCATGTCCCGGGATAGCTGCCTGCTTTCTCTGGCACCACTCGATTTATTATGAAGACCTCCCTCCATCCCTCCTTCCCTTCCTCCCTCCTCCCTCCCTCCCTCCTTCCCTCCCTCCCTCCTCCCTCCGTCCCTCCTTCCTTTCCTCCCTCCTTTTTTTTTTTTTAAGATTCATTTATTTATTTGACAGTGCGCGCAAGCTGGGGGAGGGGCAGGGAGAGAGAGAGAGAGAGCACAGCAGACTCCCCGCTGAGCATGGAGCCTCATGTGGGGCTTGGTCTCCATGACCCTGAGATCATGATCTGAGCCAAAATCAAGAGTCAGACACTTAACTGACTGAGCCACCCAGGTGCCCCTTTCTTTCTTCCTAATAGCTTTATGGAGATCAGATTCACATTTTGTACAATTCAGCCATTTAAAATGAACAATTAAATGGATTTTAGTATATTCAGAGTTATGCAACCATCCCCACAATCACTTTTAGAACATTTTCATCGCCCTGAAAAGAAACCCTGTACTTTTTAGCTATCACTCCTTCAACTCCCCATCCACTCAGCTCCCCAGCCCTAGACAACCACAGATCTACTTTTGGTCTTTGTGGATTTGTCTATTCTTGACATTTCTAATAAATTGAATCATATAATATATGTGGTCTTTTGTGACTGGCTTCTTTCACTTAGCATAATGTTTTTAAGGTTCATCCATGTTTTATCATATAACAGTATTTCATTCCTTTTTATGGCCAAATCTTCCATTGTATGGATAGACCACATTTTGTTTATCCATTAGTCAGTTGATGGACATTTGAGTGTTTTCCATTTTAGGCTATTATAAATAACGGTGCTATGAATGTAAGTGTACAAGTTTTTGTGTGGAGGTATGTTTTAATTCCTTTTTGTTATATACCTAGGAGTGGAATTGCCAGGTTAAACATAGACTGTTTCTTCTTATGTTGAGCCCAAATCCAAGTCTTCATAATTTCCACTCTTGATCCTTGTCCAGCCTTCTGGAGAAAACTGACAAGGCTTTCCTTTCTTACACATGATATCCCTTCAAATCATTCATCATTGTCTCCATGGCCTTCTTCAGCTCTTACGGACTGAATTTTCTTTGTTCTTTCGATCATTCCACTGTAAAAATGGGAGTTACAGAAATGCAAACTGATAGCCTTGAAGTTGTCACATTGTCTGTTCTGATGTACAAACCAGCTTTCCTTTGTTCCAAATCTCAGACTTTCCCATCAACCGTAGGGAAATAGTGGCTGGCAACTTTATTTTGCTAAGATGGGAGACAGAGAATTATTTCTAAGTGGGAAGGTTTTTCAGTAGACTCTGAAGGGATTTTCCCTTTGGAAAATCTAAAAGGACAAATAATTTATGTGATCTATACACATTTGTCATTTTTTGACATTTTCATGTGAGAAAAAGGAATTCCATAGTTTTGAAAAATAAAGTTTAATGGAGATCAGTTATCCTAAGAGCTTCGAAAGAAGTCATGTGTAGCATTCTTTTTACCGTTAGTCACAAAGACAGTGGGGAGAAAACCTGACAAAATCACAGGAAAAATATAGCAAGTCACTCAGGCTCTAGGTGGTACTGCACTGGGCCAAATGTTATGTTCATTTACTCTTTAATAGCTACAAATGGATCTGATTCTGGCTTGTTAGTCATGGAGTTAGGAATGTGTTCTACCTTCCTTTAACATTCAATCCAGAGGGCAGGATGAGTTCTGATGTTGTCTCATGCTAGCTGCATGACCTTGAACAAGTCATTTGGCCTTTCTAGGCATTAGTCTCTGCATCTTACTACCATGGCATCAGTGGTTTTCCAACTGTGTTGTTGTACGTTGCTAAAAATATCCGTCCCGAGGTGGTGCTCCAAGAGATTCTGATTCATTGTGTTTTGGGGAGGTCCTCACAACCTTTCTTTTTTTTTTTTTTTTTTTGAAGTATCCCCTGCCAAGTGATTTTAACGTATGTGGTCCTAAAGACCATACTTTCAGAAACACTGATTAGCCATTTATTTCTGATCTGTTTTCCTCTTGTCCTGTGTTCTGCTGAAAGGGAGAAGAAATCTTACAGTCTCTCCAGGTCATATCTGTCCATATATGTTATGTTAGGAACGTGAAGAAGGATTGCAATTAAAATTGAAATAATGAAAGTGTCCTAGTGCGATGCTTAGATTCTGCTGTATTAGGATTATTTTGACCAGAACAATTACCCTTAATGTTGGCCCTACTGCTATTTAGGGCCAGAACATTCTTTGCTGTGTATATGTGTGTTGGCGGGGTGGGAGTGGGTGTGTGTGTGGGAGGGTGTATCTTGTTCATTGTGGGATGTTTAGCAGCATCCCTGGCATCTATCCATTAAATACTAGTAGCACTTCATGTCCCCCCCCCAAAAAAAAACCTCTCCAGACATTGCCAAATATGCCCTGAGGGACGAAATTGCCTTGCCCCTAGTTGAGAACCACTTTTATAAAACATGGTCCCAAAGAAAACAAATCAAGAAATTAAGGTTGGAACTGTTTTCTTTGGTTGGCTCTCATTGCATAGCAAGGCAGTGAAGGCCCTGTTGAACTGTTGGTGCTCAAGCATTTCTTGGAGATCAGGAACTTGCCGGCCCATCCTCCCTATTTGGTGGATTAATGTGATACAGACAGGTTTAGGTGACTTGGCAAGTGAAGGGCACTCTGTTTCATTCTCCACATTTTATTACACTTCTGGCAACAGATTCTTAATATTTGCCTTATATGTCCCGCTCCCCATGAAAAATGAAAATCATAATCGCAAAATAGATTAAGGAGGGGGATGGACACTGTTCCCTGTGAAATTGCTTTGAAAGCTCCAGGCACCGGAGTAATGCCAGGTGCCATCATTCATAATATTGCTGAGCCTCCGAAATGAGGGGTTTTTGAGGTTGTAACAGTGGTTTCGCTGCGTGACTAGTCAAGTGCTCCAAAGGACTCCATAGCTGTCTGTTTGGGTCACACAAATGGCCAATTTTTACCCTGCCTATTAGCCTTTCAACATGCAGTGTTGCCCGGAGACCCACCTGTGTGTAAGTCCCATTGCCCCGCCCTACTCTTCTGTTCTGAGGATATTTCTCCTTGTTTTCTTGGGTGAAGCATTACCCACGCCACTGAAAGAAAAGTTGTTCTTGGTGTGGGTTGCACTACTAAGTGGAAGTTATTGAAGAATGGGTTTCTTACGGCTGTGGAGGGTTTCTCAACCTTGGCACTCTTGACATTTTTGACAGGCTAGTTCTTTGTTTGCGGGGAGGGTATCCTGCACATTGTAGGATGTTTGGCTTCTACCCACTGGCCACAAGTGGCAACCCCCACCCACATACACATTTTGTGACAACCAAAAATGTCTCCAGACATTGCCAAGTGTCCCTTTGGGGGGAAAAAGAGCTACTGTCCTAGGAGATATGGCTGAGGCATCGGTGGTGTCCGACCCCATTTTACAAGAAGGCCCCATAGTCATCTAAGAGATGAGTCTGCCTTATCAAAGAGAGTCTCTACTGTACCGGAATGGTCCGCAAAGAGAAATGGACCCAACTTTCATTTACATCTCAACTCTGCCATTTACCAGATGTGCAAAGCAAGTTAATCACCCTCATGAAGAAAATGGGGATAATCATACTTTCCTCACACTATTATTCCAAGGATCCGGATTTGCTATTCGCAAAGCATCTAGTTGAACAAAGGACCAGTGACGTACATGCTCAATAATTAGTGGAATTGTTATTGCTTCAAATAATAATCCCAGCACCTGCAGCATTGGGGTGGTGATGAGCATTCTGCAGGCTTGCCATGCTTGCAGCACCACATGGAAGAGAGGAGGTTATAATTGGTTGTGCAAAGGCAATAGACTAACATTTGATGACGGATATAACGAAAAGCAGTTTCGTGATTCTCACACTGTTTTTTTGGGAAGCCATAACCAGAGGGATTGCAGCCTCCTCTTTTTGCCTACTGACCCTTGAATAGAAAATTTATTTGAGAAACATCTCTCTCTGGATACTTTCGAAGGGCACTTTCCCTGGCTCCCTGACATCGAGTAGCAGCAGTTCTTCAGTGAAAATATAAAAATGGCAGGAAAACGACAAACCAGTGATAATCAGGCTGAACCTATTTTAATGGTCACTTTATCCTCGCCTTCCCTCCCTTGTCTTTTTCCCCTGCATTCACAAACCATCACATTGTCAGTTCTGGCTGATGTATAACTTCTTTTTTTTTTTTAATTTTTTAAATTTAAATTCAGTTGGCCAATACATAGTACATCATTAGTTTTTGATGTAATGTTCAGTGATTCATCAGTTGCATATAACATCCAGTGCTGGTCACCATGTGTAACTTCTTGATACTCTTTGTGGTAGGAATCAAGGCTGAAGGCAAGAGTAGTAGGGGATGCCAGGGCATTCTTCTCTTTCTTCTCTGTCCTATGTCACCACAGCTCCAGGCACCATTCCCAGCACCCCCAGGAATTCCTCATTCATTGGTCTTCGGACCAGGTGTGTCTTCAGGCTGGGGGTTCCCCTTCTCTAGCTTACCTGGAGAAGGGAATGAGACCCTTTATTCTTCCGTGGATCCCTCCCATCTACACATCCCTGTTAGAATTAAGAAGAAGGGGAGAAATTATGGCTATGGAACAAAATGGTAATTCCATAAGTGGCACTTCCGTTTACAGTTGGGTTGCTGAGATACTGTCCCCCCCAGTATACTGAACTTCTGCAAAATAAAATGTCTTCCTTCAAAGCCATAACTGATGTATCCATTGCTTCGACCTGTATGTGTGGACGGAGTCAGCCATGGCATGACCCTAGCAGGGCTGGTAATGTCTTCACTTAAGGACACATGTGATTTGGGACAAAGAAGATCTTAAGCTTCTTCCGCATCTCTCCTTCCTGATCCTAGAGTTTGATTTCCTGAATTTTATCTTTGTAGCCCCATGAGAAAACCTAGAAGAGAGACAACTCTAAACTATGTTCAGTTGTTATATAAACTATGTTCAGTCTATTTATACTGTAGTGTAAATAAAGATTCGAACTGGTACAATCAGTTCAGAAAATTATTGGGCATTGTCCAGTAAAGTTAAAGACATGCATACCTATGACCTAGCGAGTCTCTTTCTAGGTCTGCACCCTATAAAAATGCATGTGCTTGTGCCCAAGGAGGTATGTGTAAGGATGTTCAAGCAGTATGCTTTTCAGTAGTCCCAAACTGGAAAGGGCACAAATGTCCATCACCATTGAAAAGTGGTAAACACATACAGTGAAATACTGGACAGCAATGGGAATGAATAAACTATGGCTACATACGACATGGAAGAACCTTAAAAACATAATGTTGAGTAAAAGAAGCCACATATAATAAACCATTCTTAGGAATCATTTATATAAAGTAAGAAAACCAGCAACGCTGAGGTCTACTATTTATGGATGTTGAACTTCCTAAAAAAGCAGTGGTTCTCAAAACAGGGGTGATCTTGCTCCCCACCCCAGGGGATATTTGTCAATGTCTGGAGACATTTTTGGTTGTCACAGTTGGGGGAGGGAGGTAGTGCTGGCATCGGGTGGGTAGAGGCCAGGGATGCTGCTAAACAGCCTACAGTCTGTAGGACAGCCTCCACAGTAAGGAATTGTCAGTATGATACCAAAGCTACGAGAAACAAAAGCAAAAATAAACAATTGGGACGACGTCAAAGGGAAAGGGTTCTGCCCAGCAAAAGAAGCAATCAAGAAAATGAAAAGGCAGAAGAAATGGGAGAAAATATCTGCAAACCGTGTATCTGATGAAGGGTTAATAGCGAAATAACTCAATAGCAAAACAAAAACAACAAAAACAAGACAAACCCAAATAATCCAATTTAAAAACAGGCAAAGGACCGGAATAGACATCTTTCCAATGAAGACATCCAGACGGCCAACAGACACATGAAAAGGTGGTCAGCATCACTCATCATCAGGGAAACGCAAATCAAAACCACAAGAAGGTATCACTTCACCTGTCAGGGTGGCTTTTATCAAAAAGACAAGTGATAGCAAGTGTTGGCGAGGATGTGGAGAAAAGGGAACCCTAGTGCACTGTTGGTAGGAGTGTAAATTGGTGCAGCCCCTGTGGAAAATGGTATGGAGGTTCCTTAACAAATTAAAAATTAAAAAATAGAACTACTGTATGATCCAGCAATCCCACTTCTGGGTGTATATCTAAAAGGATTGGAGTTAGGATCTCAAAGAGGTATCTGCCCTCCCATGTTCATTGTAGTATTATTTACAACAGCCAAGATGTGAAAACAACCTAAGTATCTATCTGCAGAAAAATGGATAAAAAAGATGTGCCACCTCTCCCCCGCCCCCATCTCTCTCTGTCTCTGTCTCTCCCTCTCCCTCTCGTGTGTGTGTGTGTGTGTGTGTGTGTGTGTGTGTGTGTGTGTGTACACACATACACATATTTCGGCCACAGCAAAACGAAATCGTACCATTGGTGACAACATGGATGGACCTCGAGGGCATTATGCTAAATGAAATAAGTCGGAGAAAGACAAATACTGATGATCTCATTTATACGTGGAATCTAAAAAAAAGACAAACAAATTCAGAGAGAGTAGAATGGTGGTTGCTCGGGGTGGGGGAAATGAGATGATGCTCAAATGGCACAAACTTCCAGTTATAAGATGAATAAATTCTGGGCATCTAGTGTACGGTATGGTGACTGTAATTAACAATACTATATTGTATACTTGAAAGTTTCTAAGAGAATAGATCTTAAGTGTTCTCACCACACACACGAGATGCGGTAACTATGTGAGGTGTTGGAAGTATGAACTCACCTTATTGTGGTCATTATTTCACAGTATAGGCATGTATCAGATTATCATATCATACACTTTATTTTTTTTAAAGATCTTATTTATTCATTTGACAGAGAGAGACAGAGAGAGACAGAGAAAAAGAGAGAGAACAGCAGGGAGAGGGGCAGAGGGAGAGGGAGAAGCAGGCTTCCCGCGGAGCAAGGAGCCTGATGCGGGGCTCGATCCCAGGACCCTGGGACCATGACCCGAGCCGGAGGCAGACGCCTAATGACTGAGCCACCCAGGCGCCCCCGTATCGCACACTTTCAACTTAAATAATGTTTTATGTTAATTATATCTCAATAAAGCTGGTGGGGGAGTGGAGAATTATTGGTTCCCAAATGTCAACAGTGCTGGGGTTGAGAAACCCTGCTATAAAAGGGAAACAAAGAAGTCAAGTCCATCAAATAGAGGGCAGTGTCTGCCGGTGGGATTGGGGGAGGGTGTTACAATGTAGCCGAGGGACTTGGGGCTCCCTGAGACACCAGTAGTATTCTATTTGTTGACCTCAGTGATGGTGATGATGGACGTATGTTTTGCAATAATTCATTAAGCTGCACATTATATGTTATCAATTTTTTTATTTCAAAATTTGAAAAAATACTCTAGCAGGTGGATTGACAAGACAGTAGAATGGAAGAGTGTAGGTACTGGGTTTTAGGGAAGGGGTCCCCACCCAAGAGGGTCTCAGAGCTACTCTGTGGCAGGGCTGGGCCTCCAAGCGGGGCCTTATCCTCCCGTCCTAAATAGGTTTTAGTGCTCAGATGGGCCCTTAGCTCCTCCTAAACTCTGAACTGAATCTGCTTCCATGGGTTTGTATAAGGTTTTCCTGAAAAAGTTATCACCCCTGGGCTGGCACTAAGTGTGGAAAATGTCAACTCAGCTTATAGGCAGGCAGAGTAAATGCAAACAAGGATTTTAATTTCAGTGCTCTGGTGGCAAGGACAGCCTTTAGTCCTGAAAATGCTGTAACGTTCGGGGGCAGGAAGACGAGGAAATTCCACTTTGAGGGTGACACATTTTTTTCTTAAAAGTGATACTGGTAGAGGAACTCCTAGAGATTATTTTTGAGTTCTCTCTGGGGGAAATGATAAACATCAGAGAAATTTATTATTTTTTGAAAAAGTGACTAACCAAAAGAGAACATTAGCCACGCAGGCTCTTCATGTAACAAGTGAAGGGGATGAACTTCAGCTTTCTCTGGGGGAGGTCTCACGTGCTCTGGGTCATCTCCTGCGGTCACCCAACAGACAAAACCTGAATTTCAAAACCACTTGCCATGTTAACATGTAGTTTAAATGACCTAGGACAATACCGGCAAATTGTGTGCACTTAAAAATATTTACTGAACGAGTGACCGAGTGAATAAATGAACAACATGGGAAGGATACTTAGGAACAGAGATGTGCAAATAAGACTTCTTGATTAGAGTGGTGTTGAAAATATGCCTTGAAATATATTCAAATAGAGATAATGGGTGGGATTCAAATGGTTTAAGATTTAATAGAACTTTCAGAGTTCTGCACAATCTTCTAGGTCCTTTCTTGAATCTTGAACGAGCGGACTGAGAATTGAAAAGGTGTAGGGTTCACTCTGAGGTGAATTTAGTGTCTTGCAGCATGAATCGATCGTTTCTTTTCTCAAATGCTTTCTCTTCTCCCCCCAGACCTTTCAAACACAGAAAACCAGCCCTATTGCACTTAAGAATTTAACTCTGACTTAGCAATGACAATTTAGCAAGAAATATGCTAGCAGGCAGAAGTCATTCCTAGAATGTAAGCACGCAGTTCAGGAATGATGGATTATTTCTGGCTTGGGATAATGCTGTTTCGTGACAACACATTTTTCAAAGGTAGCACGCAAACAGAATGTGAGGTGAGCCAATTTAACACGGAGGTGGCTTACTCAGGTAATGATCAAAGCACTGTGGTTAAGGTGTTTTTTAAAAAATGTTATTTATTTATCTGAGAGCGAGCGCACGCACACGAGTGGGGGGGGGCAGAGGGAGAGGGAGAAGCAGACTCCCCGCTGAGCAGGGAGCCAGACTCGGACTCAGGGTGGGACTCTATCCCAGAACCCCGGGATCATGATCTGAGCCGAAGGCAGAAGCTTAACTGACTGAGCCATGCAGACGCCCCACGGTTAAGGCTTTTAAATCCAGGGACCCACCTTGTATTGTTTATGCATATTAATAATGAATCAGTTTCTGTAGGGAAAGGGATTTTTAGCTTTGGAGGTTTAATGCCAGCTATGACAGAGAACGAAATCCTAAAGCTGGAGAGTTCAGCTTTCTAAACAGACCACGCTGAAGCGAAGGTCCCTACGTTGGTCCTGGCTGCATTCTCTGAAAGATGCTGTATGGCAAAGCTTATGCTGCTCCTCTGCCTTAGCCTATAGGTCTTTGCTGACATAGCTTGAACGGCTGCTTTCAGCAGCAGAGCAGAGTGAAAGGGAAGAGGGGACTTGAGCGCTTCATTTTTCTAGCTCTGCCCGGAGGTGTGAGGGAGCACGGAGGGCCTCCAAGGTGAGCGGGCGCGTGCTCTGGTCCCCCAGGCAGCAGAGGGGAAGGAGACCTGCGCAGCGCAGGCTGCAGGGGGACAACATCGACTTTCTCTCAAGACAGGTCGTAAGTTCCTGTTCGGGGCGAGGGACTGGTTTTAAGTTTATTTTTATGTTATTGCAGTATAAAATACACAAAGTGAAGGGTGTAAATTACAGAAATCTGAACTGTAGTGCTCAATGAATTTTTACATATGGGTGTCCTTGGGTAGCTGTTGAACCGATCAAGATACAGAACATTTCCAGCACCCCAAAAGGTTCCCTTGTACCCCCTTCCCAGTCAATACCAACTCCCTACCTTGGTAATAGATATTTATTTGTTTATATTTATTTTACTTGTTTATTTATCCCTATTCTGGCTTCTATTGCCATAGGTCAGTCACAATTGCCTATTTCAGTTCAACATTTGAATTTCAATTCCGGAATAAATAAGTAGAATCATACATTGTGTCCTATTTTGTGTATGATTTCTTTCTCTCAACATTCGTGAGAATAATCCATGTCATTGTGTGCATCAGTATTCTATTCCTTTCATTGCTGAGTAATATCCCATTGTATGGACAGACCACCGTTGGTTCATCATGGAGCTGTTGATGGACATCTGGATTGTTTCCATTTTGGCGATCCTACCTAAAGATTATAAATATCCTTGTATGTGAGGAAGCCATTAGCACCCATTTCTCTATGTATCTAGGAGTGGAAATCCTGGATCAGAGGGCAAGCGTGTAATCAGTTTTAGCAGATATAATCTTAGAGTTTTTCAGAAAGATGAATGGTCATGGGATTATCTAGAAGTAGATTCCTCAGGATACCTGTGCCCTTGGCTTCACATTCCCAGTTTTTTACAATTTCCATATTTACAATGATGATGCCATTGTTTTCAAAATATTATTAGTTGGGTGGTTCATCCAACTAAATTGTAAGGGCTCAAACATGGGGGACACATCTTATTTCCCTTCTTCCCACCCTGTACACCTGCACAGAGCAGGGGAAGGGCCCCTGGCCACATCCAGTACCATGGGAACGCTGAAGAATGGAGACAAGCCACCCATAAACCCACCTTCCACTGGATAGCTACCCCTCTTGGGCTTGGATTGATGGATTTCACTGGGTCTGGAATCTCCACTCTGGCCCCAGACCCTGCCTTCGTCTGGACTTAGCTCGTGGGAAACTGCACACAAATCACAGAATGCCAGGCGTGGGGAGGGACCTCCGGGGTGTTTAAAAGTGCACGCTTCCACGAGGGATTGCAGAACAGAGGCCAGTTTTCAGTGGTGTTGTGAACCTCCGGTGTGTGCGAAAAATTATTTGGTTCATCTGGCAGCATTTGCAAAGAGTGTACGTTTCTTCGGTTTCCAAATTCTTGCTGTGCCCTTTTCCGATGTGCACCTAAGAACTAAGGCACAGAAATCGGAGCTTCGAGCCCTGCCCCCAACCCCCAACTCAGATCCAGCCTGGCACCGACACCAGTCCTGCCGTTCCGGCAGATTCTTCAGGCCTCCCGCCTCCCAGACATGCCCAGGTCCTGCAAGCCCTCCGGGACTCAGTTTACCCAAAGTGGCGCGGTCAGGCCGGCAGCCAGCCCGGCCTTCCTCCCGTCCGAAGTTCCCCCAGGCTGCATTACTTGGCCCCTCTCAGGCCTGCCCTCTCCTAGGGTTCCCGCCGTTGAGACTCTCCCAAAGGAGGGCTTTCCAAACACCGAAACTCCGCCCTCGCCGGAGCGGGTTCCGAATCGCCTTCCAGCGTCAGGCCCACACCCCTTTCAAAGTTAGCCAAAGTCGCTCTTTCTTGGAAACCCAAGCTCGCCCTCTCGCTGGTGTTGAGGGCTTTAGCAGCCCCAGCCCTGGCAGCCCGGGTCCCACGGGCCTGGCAGAGGTGGAGCGGCAGGAGGTAGGAGCGCCGGCCTCCTTGACACCTGTCGTGGGCGCGCTCGGTCGCTGCAGCCCCCAACAGCAGGCGGCGGCGGCCTTGACAGGAGCCGCCAGGAGCGGAAGGAATTAAGCGCCCGCCCATCCCATCTGACTCGGCCGCTCCCCTCCTCTCCTCCTCCTCCCCCTCCTCTCCTCCTCCTCCTCCTCCACCTCCTTCTCCTTCCTCTACGCCGCTACCGCCACCTCCTCCCGGTCCCTGTCAGCTTCCCGGCGGGACGCTGGTGCCTGCGGGCTTTGCAGCGCGCTCCGGGCGCAGGGAACGGGACTCGCGTCCGGGGGCTGGCCCGGGATGGCGGTGAAATAGGGGGACCTCGGAGAGGCGCCGCGACCCCAGGCTGTGCGCGGGGGCCCGTCACTCCTTCTCGGTGGCGACATGGGGGACCCGGTATACCGCGAGAAACCGCAGCTGCACTACGCGGTGAGTGTCCCGGCGCGCGCAGAGGCGACAGGGGGCGCCACTTGGCCGGCCTGGGAGGGGACAGCGCGGGGTTGGTGGGATCCGCGTCTCCCCAGAGGTCCTCGGTCGGGGGTTGGGGGGGTGGAAGGTGTCGCGGGCGTCACTCCCGAGTGTCACCTGCTTAGAAACCTGGCTGCACCTTAGAATGGGAGCCCCCACCCCTGAAGCCCGCGTTCCTTTACCCTGCGCGGTGGACACTGCGTTCGGGGCCAGAGGCTGGACCCTGCTGCCGCCTCGCTGGCCAGGGCGGAGAAATGGGGCTCCTGGGGCCCAGTTCGCCCATTCAGCCTTCGGTCAGATATGCTGCAGGAACGAGAATAGAACTGGACGGGAGGCAGGGCTGCTCCGTGATCTGAGCGTGTGGCTGGCTAGTGGACTCTCTGGAGAAAATGCTGCAGGGCACTTTGGGGTGCAGCCGGTTTGCTTCTGGAAAAGAGGGTGTGCATTTCCCTCAGAGTTTGTAACAGGACAGACTGTTGCACATTATCTGATGAACACGAGAGGATGCCAGGGGGTCTTCTCCCAGTGGCTTCTCTCCTCCCTATTGACTCAAATACTCCGCAGATATTTACTGGGGACCTACTCCGTGCCAGGCACTGAGTGCGCTTTGGCGCCGGGCTCCGCAGGACACAACAGACTAAAAGCTCACGGGCTTTTCCTCTTTTAAAGAAGGAGTCAAGATTTCAAGGTGAATGACCGACGGACCAAATCCAGATTCTAGCTTAAGTTTAATTTTGAGAGAGAGAGAGAGAGAGAGAAAAGGAAGATGTTTCTGAGGAGCGAGGACTACTGCTGCTGAAGGTTCTGAATGTCTCCTGCAGGGAGCTGGCGGGCAGCCGCGTTAGCTCACTGCACTCTTCGGGCATTTATTTTCCACTTGTAAGATGTGGTGTTTTGAGATGGGCCATTGCAGTCGTCCGGCCATCCGCTACGTTACTGAGTTTTCCTTGACATGATGCTCACTGCTGAGATTGTACATGCTACTTTAAAATCGGAGAGAAGCAGGCAAGAAGTTAAGAATCATCAGTATTTATAATCAGGCTGACAGTTACCCGTCTGGAATTCGTGTCCTCCAAAATGCGCTCTCCACATTTAAAAAAAAAAAAAAGTATTTTTAAAGAAAGGAGTGGAGGTGGACAGGAGTGGTAGGTACAGAGGTCCTGGTTCTTGTTGCCAGGGTGGGTCCTGGATCAGCTGGGGGACCCTTGGGCTAACCTGGAAGCTCTGCCCTTTCACGTTGATGGGTTGGGGGAAAACAAGAGGGCCTGAAAGAGAAAATCATCAGGGTCCCTACAGGGTGAACATTCTAGGAACCTTATGACGGCTTTCTCTAGTTTTGCCAGTTACTTGCCTTGAAATGACAAGTGAAACACTAGTAAGTTGCTAATGCTCGTTTTTGGAGACACTAGCCATGCGGTGATTTTCCTTTTAAAGTGGTCTTAAGGGTAACCCATTTTTGGCAGAGGTTTCTTTGCACTGAAGGATCTGGAGTCCGTGCTCATTATGGCCAGTCGACATCTTACCCCACCACCTTTTCCAGATTTTGAACTGTGTGCTGATGCCCTTTGATTTGCCTTCTGAGGTCTCTATGCCATTTACAAGGTGGTGGAGGAAAGGTGAGAACTGGTTCCTTAATTTAAAAAAAATCTATTCATTCTACGAATGATTATTGCCTCAGTTATGCAAATGCATCCCAAAACAATCTAAAAACTATTTCCGTTCAGCTGTCTCATTCTGTTAAAAGCATAAACTTAGAGTCAGGCTAATGCTGACATCTCCGCTTGTGCTCTGAGGATTCGCTGATGAACTAGCCTTTTATTCTAGCACAGATCACCACATGCATGTTTTCTGATTTAGGACTATTTAAAAAAAAAAAAAGATTCCAGAGGGAACTTTGTTGGCTTTCAGGTTGGGAGAAGGCCCCCCGGGGTCCTCTGAAGTTTCTCATGCATACTTTAGGGTGATAAAGCAGCAGTATTCAGCAGCTCTGTATCAGTCCCAAGTCAAAAGAATGTTCTTTATGAAGTGTGACCCATTGCTTTTCATATTAACATAACTCTCTATGGCTTAACATCTCTTCTAACAGTGCTCTCTTCGTCTGCTTCCTCCGTACTGGTTTAAGTAATTCCAAAAGCTTGTTTTGCCTTTTAGCACGAATAGCCCACTTCCTTTGCGCCACATGGTTCTGCCCCACTGTGTATTGTCCTGGGGCCTCGGGGGCTTTTTCAGTCTGTGTTTTCCTGGAAAAGAATTACCCTCCATGTGTTCTCAGTGCCTCTTGCCTACCCTGAGATATAATCCAGGGGGCAAGTATTTAATGTTCTTCCTTCAGTGCTTTTGCATTTGTCCCAGGCGAGACTGCCCGTAGGAAATCAGTGGCTCACGTTTTATTCATTCATCAAACATTTGTTGAGTGCCTGTTGTGTGCCAGCTATTTGGTCAGTTTTCTAAAGGGATGATTAAATAGTGAAAATGTTAAGAATTGCCACGAACACTTCGCTCATCTTTTTATAATGGTCACCAGGAGAGAAACACAAACACTCACGTAGACAAGAGCATCCTCCATTTGTATAACGCGACACTTTTCCAAAGTATAGCACCACCGTCTTCTTGTTTTTATCATCAGAACAAAAATGTTCTGTAGCAGCTAATGTTCTCCTCCCAACCTTTCCTCCCACGGTTTTCCCATGTTCGGTTTATGGTGACTCCCATCCTTCCAGCTGGGTGTCGTCCTTGACGCCTTTTGGTGACTTGGTCAAATTTGCATTTTGGAACATCTGCTTGGAGCCCAGGATGGAGCTGAGGGTGAGCAGGAGCCAGAGTGCGTCCTGGTGGTGGGGCCAGTGAGAGAGGAGAGAAGGGTGACCTACAGAGGATGGCAGCTGGACCGGAGGTGGAGAGCAGTTAGGGGATCTGAGAGATCCTTAGGAGGGCGAACCAGCCGGTCTTCGTTTGGATGGGCTACAGAGACGCTAGCGTATGGCAGTCGAGGATGACGGGCGTGAATCAGTGATTGCCTGGCAACACTTTTAGAGAAACGGCAGGTCATAGTAAGCCCCTCCTCATTACCGTCTTACACAAGTTGCAAAGCGTTTGGACACAGTGTGTGCCAAATCCAGCTAGTGGGTTAGACAGGTTTTCTACTTTGTGGCCGAGGAAACCCAAGCCTGGAGCGGTGGAGTTCAAGGTGGCACAGGTGTAGCTGGTGACAGAATGGAGTGCTCTCTCCAAGCGCCCTGATTTCGCACAGCTCGTCTGACTCACTTACACAACTGAGATAGGTGAGCCGAGCTGTCCTTCCCCCCCCCCCCGTTCTGTCACCGTAATAAACCACCAACCAAATATTGTTCCTTCAGTGACTTAACGTGACCATCCACATTGTTGAATCGCATGGCCAGATAGCCCTTTAATTGGACGGGTATAGACAAAACCCAAATTTTAAGGTATCTGTTGAGTTCAGTGCCGTGTCTCTATGTCTTTCTCAGGGTTTCTTAACCTCAGCAACGTGAACATTTGGGGCAGGATCATTTTTTGTGGTGGGGCCGCCCTGCGTGGCATCCCTGGGCTCTACACGTTAGATGCCAGTAGCGCCCCTTCTCACCAGCTGTGACAACCAAAAATATCTCCAGACATTGCCACATGTCCCCTGGGGGGGGGCAAAACTGCTCCCACTTGAGACCCACTGGGGTGTGTGATTTTCATGCATGCTTTTAGGAAGAGGTGACAATTACTGTGTAACAAGAAGATCTGAAAAGAGGAAACGTGGTAAATGTTATGAGTATTATGTATACTAGTCAGGGAACATACAGAACTTCAGAGACAGGCCGACGCAGAGGCTCAGAGAGAGGCTCAAACCCTGCGGGCCGAGTAATGGGTTGCCCGGTTTCCGCGATCGCGGCCTGAACGGTGTCCTCCTGCTCTTGGTGGATCCCGAAAAGTTAGGCTGCTTGGCCGGGGTTAAAGATTACGTTAATCTACCTTCCCCAACAGTCCCCCTTATGCTTTCTTCCATTAACCACAAACAAAATATTGCAAACCCTGGTTGTCTGCCAAGATCATGTAGCGGAGGTCTAATTTCATGCAATTAAGTACGGTGACTCCTTCAGTAGAATTACACAGTAAAATGACTGTGCTGAGCCTTAGTTTTAGAACAAGCTATCAGAGGCACTTTCGAGCAGCTCACGGATACTATCATCCGAAGCAACTCCCTGGAGGCACACTTGTTTTCATCCCCCTTCTTCGAAAGGGAAGCAAGGAGGAAGTTTCACCATGCCTCTGGCTAAGATAAATCTATGTGTGGGGTGATGTGTGTTCTGTTCGCTGAGGTGTGACAGAAAAGCAGGGGGATTAGACTCTGACTTGACACTGATCCCTGGGGAGTCCAGCTGTCAAGCTGTAGCCATTCCCGTCCCTCGGACCCGTCTACCTCTGAACTCCTCCGTTGCTGACCTCACTTCCTCTTCACCGGCTGTGCTTTGAAACACAGCCCCAACGTTGAACGCTGACTGACTGTTCCCTGGCTCTGTGTGACCCCTCCTTAAGGAAGCCACCGGAAGGGCTAGGCTGCCTACCCTGAGAGGGAGCCTCTCTTTACCGCAAACGGTTAAGGTCTTAAGATTGCATGTTGCCAAATTTGCTCTCTGTGAACATTGGCTTTCCAAAGACTTTGAAGCCATTAAGTTCACTTAATAATTCAGTGGTGCTGATTATAGGACATTCTTTGGTAATCCTGAAGACACCCCGAACTGGGCGCTGTTGCAGGGCCGAGCTGACGCGAATCAGTTACCATCCATCAGCGCTGCTGGTGTAGACGTCTTAGGAAATTGAGCAGGACTGGTACTGACCTGCTGCACGGCCCAGAATTCACCTTTGTAGCTGTCTGCTTGTCGTGTCTGCTCACAAAAGCTAATGTTTTGCTCGTTACAAGTAAATGGGAGATTACTGAATCCCCTTAATTCACAGCCCTACTAATTGTGGATGCCCTTTCCAGCCCCACCCCTACCCCACAACATGCTGTCTTTTCGGTTGCTCTGAGAGCTTTTCCTTTATGTGGTCCCTTTGCTCTGGAACTCCCATCATCTTAGGAAGCTACATCCCCCACCCTTGAAGACCCTTCTTAAGCACCACTGTGATTGCATAAATAATCTGACTCCTCTTGCGTGTTGCATTACATATCTGCCAATTGGAGGAAAACAAATACTACTCTTTGCCTCGTCCTTTCTGCTAATGAACTCATGTGATGTACTTCTCCCATTCCCCACCCTGTGATAACCCTGGACCAAGTGCGCTTGAGTCTCAACTTGGCTGCGATGTTATTGTCTCGTCTCATGCAGCCCTTGCTAGCTTTCTGACTTCTCACTTGCCCCTCGCCCATGTCACCTTCAGCCTTTCCCGTCTCAGTAGCTGGCCAGCCGCTCGGTGAGCCGCGCAGGCCAGAGCATCCCGGGGGCAGCCCTGCCAGGTCTGTTTCGCAGTGCTCTCTAAATCCATCCTCTTCTTTGCCTCCCTGCTGCTGTCACCTAAATCCAAGCGCCCAGCTGTCCACACTAAGACAACATGGTAACCCTATATTCCAATCATAGGACCAGCGAGATCTTTTAAAAAGATAAGGCAGTTGTGACATTTCGGCGCTTAAAGCTCTCCAGTTGGCTTCCATTATGCTTAGACCGATCTCTTCGCCCATGACCGTGGCCTTCCAAGTCCTCCCACATGGCCCCACCCTGCTCCCTAACACCCTCCCTCACCTTACCACTGCCCAGCCACCTGAGTGTCCCTTCCGTTCCTCGAATGCGACCAGCTCTTTCCCACCCGAGTCTTTTGCACTCGCTGTCCGTTCTGCCTGAGATGTTATTTGTGCAGCAGGCTTTTATCGTGCCCTCCAAACTGCGAGAGAAAATGTCACCTTCCCTGAGTGCTCTTTGCAAAGTGCTTGTGACCTCCCTCGGTCACCCGTGATTGGATCACGCGGGCCGCCGTCTTCCTGTTTGCCTCGCTCCTTGGTCTTCTGTCACACATTCACCCTTTGTCTGTCTCTCCCTACCAATGCGGAAGTGCGTTCAGGTCAGCCACCCAGTCGTTCTTCTCGAGGGCGCCCGGCCCAGGGTACGCACCCAGTAAATAGCCAGGAGTAGAGGCCCTTTGTAATCTTGGGCCTTAGTTTTTAAACATTTCCTGTCTGCTCTCCTGTGTCAGACTTCAGCTGACTTCTTGATTTATTAGTGTCTAACAGCCTTGTCTAAATTTGCTGCTTCTATTCTGATGGAGCCGGGGTACCAGTTTATTAAATCTATTAGTCCCGGGCCTAAAATTAGGAATCATCATCTCCGAAGTAGGATGGGAGCGATTCTCAGAAAGCCTCCACGCATGGACATGGGACCCGTGACTATATATGTGAGCGAGGAGCTAAGGTTCGCTTCCATTCCGCAACCACTCATCGAGGATGTGATATGGACAGGCCTGCTCCTGGGAAAATGCAAAGGCCCTGAACGAAGAGCAAAAGGAAGGAGGAGGGAGACAGCTCCCCCGTAGCTTTTTGCTCTCAGTCCCATCCAGGCTGGAGGTCTCCCGGGCAGCCCAGCCTGGCAGGTATTTTGGTGGTCTGTCTAGCTTGCCATCGACAAGGACTGCAGGGCCCTTTCTTAAGTCCTGGCCACGTGACTGAGTGGAGATTACACAGCCTGTTTTAGATTGTAAGCCCGAAATGATGAGAGTAAATGGATCTCAAGGTCTTAGGTGCTTGTACAATTTTGGACTAAGATCCACCAGGGTTTACAAATGAATGCAATTAATTTCATATCCTTTAACGTAGCTTCTCAGATTTTCTGATTCTAACGTTATTTTCAAAAGACCCACCTTTCTGATTTCTGTTATTCTTAACTACATTCTGAATACTTACAAACGTGAAAGATAGATCAAACAAAACAACAAGGACTCCCACCAGTCATTCTAGGGTACGGCTTTCTCCGACCTCGTGGTGACGACCTGGACGCGGATACGGGATACGTCTCAATTTGGATGAGTTCTTCGCAAAGTATAAGACTAATTTGTTCATTCAGATATGAGCATCATTACTAAAGGCTCTTTCCCTGAGAGATGTCATGACCGTTTGAAATGAAAACTGGTCAGGATTTTCTCCCCTTCTCTCTGGTTATTTGACACATTCTTCGAACTCTTCTAACTTAAAAATTTTTCAGAGTACAATTTGTTTGGAGTGTCAGCTAAATTAGATTTCTGAAATGAAGTTTTCAGAAGAATTAGGAGTTGTGGCTTTGGGGAAGAGTTGCCATGGAAACAGCAGAAGACGTTCAGATGAATAAACTTTAAAAATATTTTTGAATGACCCCTTTCTGCAGCTGACTGAAATATCTGGTAAAGAAACGTCTACGTCAGTCCAAGTAAAATAAAGAGACTAAAAGCCTCCCTCCAGCATGTGGAGCCCCTCAGCTACGCAGCCGCGGGGCTCCCCTGTGCCAGGTGGGTGCCACTCCGCACGGGCAGAGCTCCCCGACATTGCTCTGGATTCCTTACTTGGCAGTGCCAGTGCTGTTTTCATTAGATCCACAGGATAATAATAGTTTAGCAAGAGAATGGAATCTCGAGTTTGCTGGAAGACTTTGAAAATGGTAACACAGAGTATTATTTTTGTAAGTATTTATGCGCATGACCTTCAATAGTCCCATTATGATGTCACTTTGATGGTCTAAGCAAAATGTAAAACATTGATCTCAAAAGATGAGGCATGACCTTCAATAGTCCCATTATGATGTCACTTTGATGGTCTAAGCAAAATGTAAAACATTGATCTCAAAAGATGAGGCATTCCCCCACCTTAGCTCAGGAGGAAGATGGCACACCCAAAAAGTCTTTGCTTCAGGAACGAACTATCCCTGATGTGTCAGTAAGTTTAAGGGAACCCCAAAGGGGGTGGTGCAGTGTGAAGCCTTAGCAACACGGGAAGCTGTTACCGTGTGGGCACGGGGAAGGGCCGGGGTTACCAGAACCCAGTGACTTCCAGCCTCAGCCGAAGGGACCCCGGACATGTACCTAGAGAGGATTGCAGCGAGGGCAGAATATGGAGAAGCAGGGATGGGGTGGGACGAGGAATACCCTGACCTGTTGGTCTTCCTGCTCTCTCATCTCCCCTTTCTAGGACCAAGCCCAACCCAGCCACTGAGAGGCAGTCCATGGGGATCGGCCTCACAGGACACGTGAGGCCAGCAGAGAGACGGGCAGAGGTTTTTGTTTTGTTTTGGCAGAAGCAGAAGGGGAGAGTTTGCAAACATAAAACTCACCCTATGCATGTTCAGTTTTCTTTGGGGTTTACTTACATTGTGAAAGACCCTAAATTCCTAAGTATATGGAAGATTTTCAGATTGCTTAGAATGTCTCTTTTCTTTCCCCTGTGGGTTGTTTCAGTGACCACATTTAAACGAGTAATGTGTTAGGCCAGCTGCATCCATATGTGATGTGCATGTCTTTAAAAATATTCATATTACAAGCCTATTAAAGTACTTACTCTTCACTTATTATACCATGATATATTTTACATATGTATTGCATTGTAATGAATTTCGTATTGAGAAGCTCTGTACTTGATTCAAAAATACTTTGGTCTAAATTTCTTAATATAAATTTAAACTATAATCGATTTTTCCCCTATATGCCCATTGGAATAGTCTAACGTAATTTATTTGCCAAACAATGAAGAAGGAAGAATTGGTGTGGCTCTTTTTCTGGTCAATGGATACAGAGTTTGAATCCTTAATGTTATACATCAAAATGGGTTGACCAGTGCTTTCATGAAAAGTTATTCTCATTTCTCTCTGGTGGGTGAGGAGTGGTTGCAAGTGAGGACTACGGTTTAACCACCCTATTAACTCCAGTTAACTTAGCAGAGAGAAAACTACTGTTTCAACCCTGACTGCAGAAAGTGCCTCTCATTCCTAAGTTAGTTCCCTGCTGAGGCCCCTGTGTATCCACTTTCATAACATCTACCTTGCTTGTAATTGCTTCCTTAAACACCATATTCATGACAGAACTGAAAAATCCCAAGGGGCAGAGGCTAGGACCAGGGGCATATCTGGACTCCACATCCTTGGCCACAGGGAACATGGACCTGACACTTGGTATGTGCTTGAATGCCGGCAAAATTAATTAATGACTTAGAGCTCTTAGAAATCATTAGGCAGACTTAACGTAATAATACCAGCCAATATTTACTGAATGCTTCCCACGAGCCCTTGACGTTCTACATTATTTAATCCTTAGGAGAACCCTGTAAGGTAGGTCCTAATATCATCTCTGTTTAAAAGATGAGGAAACTGAGGGACCGAGTTTAGATGTTTCAAGGTCACACGGCTATTAAGTAGTGGGACTAGGACTCGAACCCTTGTCTCTTTGACTGTCCAGTCTCAGTGCTTGAACCACCGCACAGTGGCTGATGGCTAAAATGCAATGGGCTTGAGACCATACCTTTAAGATGATGCTTTTTTTTTTTTTTAAAGATTTTATTTATTTGACAGAAAGAGACAGAGCCAGAGAGGGAACACAAGCAGGGGGAGCGGGAGAGGGAGAAGCAGGTTCCCACGGAGCAGGGAGCCCGATGTGGGGCTCGATCCCAGGACCCCGGGACCATGACCTGAGCCGAAGGCAGATGCTTAACGACCGAGCCACCCAGGTGCCCCGAGATGATACTTTTAAAACTCTCATTTTGTAATAACTGTAGACTCAAAGGAAGTTGCAAAAATGCTACCGAGATACCCCGGCACCCTTTACCCAGCTTCTGTGAATGATAGCTTCCTACATACCTAGGGTACAATATCAAACCCAGGACTTTGACACCGGTGCATTTCTATTAACTTGTCTACAGACCTTGTTCACATCTCCTCAGTTTTTGACGTGCATTCCTTTGTGTACATGTGAGTGAGTGAGAAAGAGAGAGAATAGTACCATGCAATTGTTTCCCGTGTGTAGATGGGCATATCTGCCATTCAAGATACAGAACTGTTCCACCAGCACAAAAGGGGCAGAGGAAGAGGGAGAGAGAGAATCCCAAGCAGGCTCCATGCCCGGCAAGGAGCCCGATGTGGGGCTCGATCTCAGGACCCTGAGATCATGACCTGAGCCGAAACCAAGAGTCGGATGAGCAACCGACTGAGCCACCCAGGCGTCCCGCAGTGGCAACGTGCCTGTCTTCACCCATCATTTATGCCCAAACCATCCAGAAACGGAACAGGAGAAAGTAAAATGAATTGATAATGAGATCAGAGAGGATTTTTGTATTCTTGTTGTTAGTAACATATACAACTGCAAATAAAAAACATCCCGTTTGGTATTTTTAGCTGAGCGTGGTGGTAATTTTGTCATTGCAACTCTTGTGTTTTCTCTCGCAAAGGGCTTTTGATCGAAAGACCACAAGCTTTTTTAGCTCCTGCACGGAGGCCCCGTGCTCCCTCTCTGCATGGCTGTTCTGATGGAACATCCATTTCAGGAATGACAGCCGCATGGGTGAACTTGCAGCAGCCTGGGAAAGGTGCATGAGAGCTGGCACTCTGCCCTCCGCGAGTCTTTCTGAGGAAGGAGAAGCACACATCCCGCATGCACTTGCCATAGTCATGACCCACTTGTGCTCCGAGCAGCACAAGGGTTATGTAAACCCTGGCCTTCATGATACACATGCATTTTTACTCATTCATTTCAGTGGGAGTGGTGGTTCATAGACCTCTCTTGGGGAAAAGTTTGAACCTTATCAAGATTAGCCGTTTCAAAAAAAAAAAAAAAAACCAACAACAACAACAAAAAAAAAACAACCCTTAATAGCTGTTTTTATTCAGGATGGCTGCAGAGTGAAACCTTATCATCGGGACACAGTTATAAAGACTTCCTGCATTTATTTGGTTCCCAGTATTGAAAAAAAAGGTGTAAAAAGTGCTGATGCCCTGTGATTCTGCAAACATAGGCTCACTCTTACTGGATGCTTCAGTGACTGCAGAGTTTTACTTTGTGATTTGCCTTGATCTTTATTGGAAAAGGAGACTATTTTTTAAAATCTAGACATTCTTAGACCAACCTGTGGCTTTTAATTAGGTAGGCAGGTAATGCCATCATTACTAGGGTGGCTCCTCATATCACCGTTGTAGGGAGTCTAAGGAGAACCTGGATGTGAAGAAGTGTAGGGCTGTAGGGCCTTCCATGGGATTTCTGCACCAGGGGACACTTTTTTATTTTGTATATCTTTAAAAAGAAATGAAATCTGGAACCCCTGGCATGCAGATGCATACAGACACCCAGAATGGTGCTTGACTGTGTCGTTCTGTTGACTAAAACATAGAATCGTCTCTTCCTATTGGTTAGCTATTGCCACGCTATTGCTGTATGACAAGCTGCTTTGACATTCAGTGCCTTAAAACAGCCATCACTTATTCTCCTGGATCTGTGGGTCAGCTGGGGTTGGCTTACTTAGGCAGAGCTCAGCTGTTTGACCCAAGGTCAGTCTGCTAGTCCTGCCGGGCTTGGCTCCTCAATTAGCTCTGTTCCATGTGTGTTTGTTCTAGGGCGCGGGTAGGTAGGGCAGCACCCACCTGGGGAAGTGCGGAGGCACAGTATGACCAGCAGAACGGACTAAGGATTCTTAATGCCATAGGTGGGACTCCGGCACACGCTCATCTCTACCTACCCGCCATTGGCCCAGGCGAGTCACGTGTCCACACCTAATGTCAGAAGATAGGGAAAGAACACTGCCTCCATGATGGAGCCGTGGCAAGTTTGTAAGTGCAGCGAGGGGTGAGAAGTGGGGGCAAATCATTTACCTTCCCACGATATGTAATCAGATTCTTCTGAACATGCTGATGTTTTGAAGAAGGTGCAAATCTATCTATCTCATTTTTTCCCATTTGGTCAATGAGCTCTTTCTGCCAAGGATATGTCTACATCTTTCCTTATGACCTAATTAGACAACAAAGGCAAGGGGATGGGGCCATCCCACTGGCACCAGTCCCCACAAATCCACATTGATTGGGTATAGACTGAACAGATAGCGAGGGAGTATTTAGAAATAGGATGAATAATGTTAACCTTTAAACAGAATATTATTATAGTCTTCCCCTGTTTCCTTGTGTGTAGCAGCTCTGGTCCCTCAATCTGTCAGAAGGAAGACATTCGGAATCACCTCCCGGGAGATTTTTTTAATCTGCTTTGATTTACCGGTGTCACTTTAAAAAGATTTATAAATTCAGCTCCTGTTTTAAAACCTAGAAGAATTATAGATGAGGTCATTTATAATTGGAAGAAAAATACATTTAATCCTTCAGTTCAAACAAATTGGAGCCAACCTTTGGAAATTAGGTGGTTAATTTGATCAATTTTGACATGTAAATGGATAAGCTAAATTAGAAGTAATGCATACACACAAAATCTCCTCTCTGAGGTTTAAAACCTTTGCCCTGTCTTCTTCCATTATATCAATTGATTGAACAGTTGCCAAATCCTGGTGGTTTTTTTTTTTTTCCTCCCCCAGTTTGCTCTGTAGTTGATTTTACCTAGCAGAGCACCTGCTATATTTCAGTCACTCAGTTGTCTAAATCAGGGGTCAGGAAAGCATGGCCCATGGACCAAATCCAGACCACTGCCTGCTTTTTTACAGCCCACAAAACTCAGAATAAGCATTATGTTTTTAAACAGTGGGGGGAAAAAAAATCAAAAGAAGACGATTTTATGACGTGTGAAAATTATATGCAGTACAAATTTTAGCATCCATAAATCCAGTTTTATTGAAAACAGCCACACCCATCATTTACGTATTGGTTATGGCTGCTTTCACGCTAACACCAGAGTTGAGTGGTTGCAATAGAGTGGATGGCGGGAAAGCCTGCACTGTGTGTTATCTGGCCATTTACCGACAAAGTCTGTGGATCTCCGGTCTGAAACTGTGCCTCATGTTACCACAGATACCATAGACAGCTCTACTATTAATATAAGAACAAAGGCAAAAGGAAGGGGACACACATCCTTTTTGTGGAAGAGAATTCTGGGAACATTCAGATGAAGGCAAAATAAGATCGAACATTCATTTATCTGCCAGTATGTGTGCATAACTGGGTATGTGTCCAGCGCTCAAGGAAAATTTCAAAAAAGGATAATACCTAGTTTCTGCTCTCAGGCTTCCTCTTGAATAAAAAGCACGATGCATCCACGTACGGCTCATAGTGTCTGAAACCTATCTGCCTTGTCTAATTCTAAGTCACCAGAAAACCCTTTGGAATTTTTAAGGTGAACGTAATATTTTTTTTAATGGCTTATCTTGTAAATATTCTGGGCAGAATCATTTTCATGAGCATTACTGTTCTTACCAGTCCAAAGTTGAGGATTGAACTCTGAAAAATGTCATTTACTCATTGGTTTAAAATGCTGGCTCCTGGGGCGCCTGGGTGGCTCAGTCGTTAAGCGTCTGCCTTCGGCTCAGGTCATGATCCCAGGGTCCTGGGATCGAGCCCTGCATCGGGCTCCCTGCTCCGTGGGAAGCCTGCTTCTCCCTCTCCCACTCCCCCTGCTTGTGTTCCCTCTCTCGCTGTGTCTCTCTCTGTCAGATAAATTAATAAAATCTTTAAAAAAATAAATGCTGGCCCCTCTTGTTTTGCATTGGAGATTTTTACATTAGTGTATCCAGAACTCCCTCAGAGGAAAGAATGTAAAGGGCCTCCGAGGGCTGACCCTTAAAACACCACTGCCCTGTTCATTAAACTCTGCAGTGCTTGCTGAGCGCTTAGCCACAAGAGGTGTGTGGGGAGAGAGCTCTCAGTCCTGCCATTGCAGCCTGTGTTTGGCCAAGGGATGTGACCCCCTCTTATGCTTTGTGATGTTTCTCTTGGCTGACTCTTCCACATTCTTGTGACCCTTTGAATGGAGATGTCTTTACAGCGTTAGCCCCTACAACATGGCCTCCCGCTATCATTTCCTGCAGGTCTTGTCTTAGATCTCAGCAGCTTCCTGAGTAAATGTCACCTTGGTGTCTCCTAAGAGGAGCTTGGGAGGCTCACAAAACCTGGTTCCCACCAGATACAAAGCATAACGTCTGTGACTCATCTTGTCACTGGACTCCGCAGGAGGATGGGCCTGGAATTCTCGTCAGTTCCAAAGTGGGGGGCAAGGTGGGGCACCGAATAGGGAACCAGGAAAATGCCCCACAAGGTGGGGATCAAATGACCCCAGGGGAGGAAATTCCAGTTGAAAATAGAAAGCAGGTCAAGCACCCTTGTGAGAGCCAGTGTACTAGACTCTGAAACTGGCCACCTGTGGTCTGTGGAGGCTGCTCTCAGAAGGCCGTGGATTGGCATGAAGAAGGGTGTTGTGTTTCATGGCAGTAACTGGGTGGTGCAAACCCAAAACGAAACATGATTGATCTACTTGCACAGTTGTGCTGGGCTGGAGAGTTATGTGGAAATGACTCAATTTCATATATTTGTCATGTTGACCAGTGGTCAATTCATTAATAGAGAAAGGCAATTTGGGAACAATATTTTCTCGAGGACTATAGCATACGTATTACATGGCGGTGGGGGGGAGCAACTTCTAACTCCCCATGATAAGAATTTTGTTATTTTGTTAGTTAAATTGAAAGATCTCAATAGGCGTTCCTGAAAACCACAGATCTATGATCCACTGCGAACTGCTCATGTTACCGGGTTGCTAAGAAAGCTGCTGGCTCTTTGACGAGTCAAAACTTTCCAGAATATCTTTAAAGAGAGTTTAATGTCTCGAAACTTTACCAAAGCCCTGAGAAAGCTGTGGAACTGGGTGTCATTTGGGAAAGTTTTGTTTGCTTGATTCAGCCTGTGATCCAAATTCGGAGGAGATGAAACCTCTTTAGGGTTTCTTCTGCAAATAAAATAAGGAATGTGTGCCATAAATGTTGTTAACCAGTTTGACTTGGTACTTTTTTTGTGGGAGACGGATGCTGGAAGGGGGTGAAATGGACCCTTTTGACTTTAATGAGGAAATCTTGCATGATGGAAAAGTGCTGTCTGTTGGTTGGTTGTCACAGGCTTTTTATCTTCCAGTGGAGAAAACATGTTTGTAGGACTGGTTTTCAGGGGTTTCTTTGCAACCTTTAATTTATTTGTTACTTAAAAATTGTAAATACTACAGACACCAAATTCTTTGTCTAGAAGTAGGATTTTGTTAAAGGAGAAATATTTTTATCTATATTTTGTATATGTGTGTGAAAATATAATGATTTCCACAAATCTGTAGTGACAGAGGGTAGATGAGTGGTTGTCTGGGGGCTTGGGGGTAGGAGAGGGGAGTGAATGCCAATTGGGTACCAGGGACGTTATTAGGGCAATGGAAATGTTCTGATATTGGATTGCGATGATGGTGCACAGCTCAGGAAATTTACAGGTAAATTTTATGGTATGTAAATTGCATCTCAGTAAAGTTGTTTTTAAAGAGGATGTGCCGATTAGAGAATCAAAAAGTGTTTGCTTATTTGCAAATGAATTGAAAGCAATGTTGTACAACCAAACTTGAAGTACATTAGTAGCATTACAGCCTTTCTTTTTCACTTCTAGGCCACCCTCTTAGAAAAACCAAACGTAATAAGTGAGAAAAAGCACCAATTTTTACTGCTTATTCAAGATTCCCAGTAATCTGACCAAGCATACATTTGTGGGTAATACAGGAACATCGCCCTGAACTAATCACCAGACTTCTAAGAAATCGGACTTTCTCAAATCAAAAGCCAAAAAGGATCTGAGCAACCATCAGAATTGTCTACATAATTTGAGGAAAATGTTTTAAGACTGGATTTTAGTTATGGTTGCACAATTTGGCCATTGCCTGAAAATCACGGATTCGTACATTTAAAATGGGTGACTTTGATGAGGTATAAATTATACTGTGATAAAGTTAACTTCAGCATTGTCAGCATATACATAGAACACCTTCTGGTAACACAGGCCCAAAGCCTGCATTCCACATAATGAAGTCACTGCCTCTGGGCAGTCTTGTCTTCCCCATCTCCCAGTCTTGTCTTCCCCATCTCCCAGTCTTGTCTTCCCCATCTCCCAGTCTTGTCTTCCCCATCTCCCAGTCTTGTCTTCCTCATCTTATTTGCGGCATTTTGGCCGTGACTGTGTGACTCTGAAGTTTGCCTGGGGCTGTTGAAATTATTCCCTTTGCTCAAAGATTCTACAGGAAACAACTTCTCACTTATCTTTTTCCTTTATTTTCTTGTGCAGTGGAAATACCCCATTCTAATACTAGCTTCTTTTCTCTTCATTTTTTAAAAAATTTTTTTTCTAATTTCTCTTTATCATTCCCTTGCTCTTGCGGTCAAGGTCATTCGGACCCTGTGGTTCCATTCGTATGGGTTTTCATTTTCATAGCATTTGGTAAGACTGTCCTGTGATAGCTGGAGATGTGTGCGTTAACCCGTGGGACGCGCATGCTAAATGGTCTAGCATGGACACACGAGGTTCGGTAGGGACACCTTCCTCTCTAAACCCAAGGGATAGCTTTGTCTCCTTCACACCTCTATATAATCCACGCTTTTAAATACAGTTCATACACTGAAAGTGTACAATTCGGAGGGTTTTAGTAGATTGATAGGATTGCACAACTGTTACTGATAGCTAATTTTAGAATATTGTGTCCCCCCTGAAGGAAAGCCCATATGCGCTGGCAGTCAGATTCCATTCACTTCTGCCACCCTCCAGCCCCTGATTGCCACCCATCTGCTTCTGTCTCCATGGATTTGCTTATCCTGGACATTTCATATAAATGGAATCACACGCTATGTGGTCCTTCGTGACCATCTCCTTTCACTTAATGTGTTCAAGGTTCACTCATGTTGTAGGATGTATCAACACTTCGTTGCTTTTTATTGCCATACGATGTTGCATGGTATGGAAACACATTTTGTTTATCTGTTCGTGAGTTGATGGACATTTGGATTGTTTCCACTTTTTTTGTTGTTATGAATAATGCCGCTATGGACATTCATGTAGAAGTTTCGTGTGGCTGTGTATTTTCATTCCTCTTGGGTATACACCTAGGAGTGGAATTCATGGGTCACCGCAGTAACTCTAAGTTTAACCATTGGAGGAACATCCAGGCTGCTCTCAAAGTGACCGTGCCCTTTCCCAGTCCCACCAGCAGCATAGGAAGGTTCTGATTTCTCCACATCCTCATCAACCCTGTTATTGCCTGTCTTTTTGATCATAGCGATCCTAGTTGGTGTGGAGTGCTATCTCAGCTTTGTTATATTCTTTAGTTTTAAGCAAAGGCACGATAGAAGGTGATTCTTTGCTTCGCAACACTCTTTTCTGTAACACTCTAACGCTGCCTATATATTTAAAACAGTGTCCTTTAAAAGAAATAGCTCACTGCAGTCTGCACACTCCAGCAGTATCCATTACAGAAAGCAAAGTGCACACAAAGGGCCCCCTCCTCCTCTCCTTGCCTGGGCCTCTGTGTCTCCTTGAGCGTGGAGGCCATGCGCTACCTTTGCGGTGCTCCTAGGAGGGCATGGCAGGGGTCCTCCAGCTCAGCAGCTCTCCAGCCCTGGCACTCGGCAGGCAGCAAGACTCTGAGAAGGCCAGAGGGTGTGTGTTCACAGGTCCCTGCCTGTGCTCCTGAGTGAACACTTGACATAGATATCCAGCGAACCATGGGGTGCAGTCCAGAGACCTCCTTCCCCCTCCTCTGAGGGCTGTGGAACCAGATCGACCTGACTGTGGCACTTGTTGTATCTGTCACACCTGGAGAAGTGCCGTTCAGGTCAAGACATCCAGGCTGAAGAGGCATTAGGTGGCAAAGAGAAGGAGAAAACACTCCAGAAAGAAGGAATTGTTTGTGCAAAGACCCCGGGGAACAAGGAGGCAGAGCAGGTTCAAGGAAGTGATTGAAGGAAGTCCAAAGTGAGTAGAGGGAGAATGGCGTTAAGAGGCATTTGGAGAAATGAGTGGGGGGGAGGGCAGGAAAAATTGCAGGGTCTTGTAGGCCACAGAGTAAGGATATTGGGTTATAACCTAGGAGCAACAGAAAGCCAGTGAAACATTTTAAGCATTGTGAGGGTTGGGGGTTGTGTGTATGTGTGTATGTTACGATCAATTTCCTCTTCCATGAAAAGGACATGATGAAATTGTGTTACAGCCTTTTGAACACTGAGGATAGGAGGTCCTTTATCACCAGGACGCCCGTAGGATCGCCAGTCCCGGGTTTTCGTCAACCCTGGTAGGAAGAATTCATGGATGACTGCTGTGGGATACTCCTATGTTAAAATCTGCTTCACTCTGTTCCTGGCTTCTTCTGCTCTGACAGCCGCTGAACACCAGTGACCACATCTCTCAGCTGACTAGCAACAGAGAAAGGCCCGTTGGTTCAGTTGGGGCAGTGGCATGCATGCTGGGAAAGCTGTCTCACTATACGTCCTCACAGGTTTCTGCCGATCGGGCGGCTGCTGGATCAGTCGCCACCCCGGGCCAATTAGCCATGGCTCAGGGTTGGTCTGTAGGACCTGGATGGAGTTTTATGCTTTAGGAGCCCCCAGTGGCTGCTCACCTCAGCAGGAGGTAACTGTGGGCAGGAAAGGACTTCGTTGCCCTTCTCTGTAACAACAAGCAAACCACTGCCAAGAGCAACAATAAAAAATAATCTTGCAGGGTTGGGGCAAGGATAACAGATCCACCCACCCCCAGCCACATACACACATCACCTCAGTAGACTGCCTGACAGGTTACCAGGCTGGGGTCTTAATCTTTGACCCAGGAGCCAATGATAACACCTTTGACCAGTGGACGGATGACTTATCGTTCTATTTTCATGGCTTTTTTTTAAGTTATGGTATTGAAGTCATTTGTTTTTTTTTTAGTTATTAATCTTACTGCTTCTTCCAACGTTTTGTTGAATAGCATTTCATCGTGTTTTGGTTAAGTGATTTATGGCTGGCTCACAAATTCCAGTCTCAAGATTAAAGTTACTCACAAATTCCTCGGGACACTCATTGTGCTAGCAGAAATTAAAAAAAAAAGAGAGAGAGAGAGAGAGAACTGTAGGATAACATTCCTGTATCTGATTCCTCCACGACTCTTTTGGAAGTCCTACCTCCTACCTCCACCCCATTCACCTCCAAATGGCCAGTAAGCATATGTAACATACATACGGTTGATCAATAAGGAGATGAAAAATGCTTAAAATCAGCAGCCATCAGAGAAATGCAAATCAAAACTACAAGGAAATACCACTTTATACCCTCTAGGGCAGTAATAATCAACACGTCAGATAATAACAAGTGTTGGCAAGACGAGAAAACTAGAACCCTCATACACTGCTGGTGGGGATGTAAAATGGTGCAGACACTTTGGCACACAGTCTGGAGGTTCCTCAAAGAGTTAAACAGACAGTTATCATATGACTCAACAATTCCACTTCTAGGTATACACCTAAGAGAAATGAAATACGTGCCAACATACAAACTTGTATGTGAACGTTCATAGCAGCCTGATTCATACTAGCACAAAGGTAGCAATAGTCCATTAACTGATGAATGGGTAAATGAAATGGGATAGACCCATACAGTGGAATATTATTCAGCATTTAAAAGGATGAAGTATTGATACACGCTTACAGCATGGATGAACCTTGAAAACATTGTGCTAAGTGAAAGAAGCCAGGCCCAAAAGGCCACATATTGGGTGATTTTACGTAGGTGAAATGTCCAGAATAGGCACATCCATAGGGAGAGAAAGTAGATTGGTGGTTCCCTAGTGCTGGGGTTGGGGGAGGGGGAGTGACTGCTACTAGGTATGAGTGTCTCTTTGAAGTGATTAAAATGTTCTAGAATTGGTTGCAGTGATGGGGCGCCTGGGTGGCTCAGTTGGTTAAGCAACTGCCTTCAGCTCAGGTCATGAGCCTGCAGTCCCAGGATCTCTCCCTCTGACCTTCCCCTGTCTTGTGCTCTCTCTCTCATCCTCTCTCAAATAAATAAATAAAATCTTTAAAAAATAAAATAAAATAAAATAAGATTGGTTGCAGTGATGGTTACAAAACTCTGTGAATATACCAGAAGCCGTTGAGTTGAACACCTTAAATGCATAAATTGTCTAGTATATGAATGATATCTCAATAAAGTGGTTATAAAAAAATAGGCAAAGAAAGCCAACCAATGCTCGACATGAATGGTGTACTCCACTGTATGGTAATTGTCTAGGCGCATTTACTTATGACACAAGACTCCTCAGTTCTCTATTTATGTGTTACTTTGCCATATATGTACTTAGGAAACTTCTCAGTTTACTTACAATATATATGTGACAGCCAGTTTATTTTATGTCATGGGAAACAGAAACAGAATGAGCAGAGGACTGTTTATGTGAGCACAGTCTGGCCTTTTGCTGGAGACTGGGATATATTTTAATGCCCCAAACCACCCACATACCCCACACATTAATCAGGGTCAGCATGCTGGGAGCAGCCATGACTGCCGACCACAGGAAACTAGGATGCATTTTATGTGGACATTTGTAGGCAAATGTAGCATAATCTATTTAACTGGTGCGGTGGTTGTGGTGGTGGTGGTCGTGTGTGTGTGTGTGTGTGTGTGTGTGTGTGTGTGTGTGTGTGTGTGTTTACAGCAAGCTCAGTCAGAATGCCCTAGGCCAAATAGTACTATGAGCTTCTAAAAAGGAAGAAAGATCAGTATCTTTGAAAATGTATTCTTGCATGCTCTCTATTGTTCAAGGATTGCTTTTCCCAGCTGAGGCCCAGGTTAGTCTTCCGTTTCCAGAGGGTCGGGAATGGGAAAAAGAAGTTTCCCTCCAATACCCACTCCCTATCATTTTACTCGATGCCTTATATGTGTACTTTCTGACCCTTGGAACAGCTCTCTAATGGAGTTTATTTATCCCATTTTTTGGATGAGAAAACTGGGGCTTGCAGAGGCTACGTAACTTTCTCAAGGTCACAAAGATATTAACTGGTGGGCTTGGGTTTTGAACTCATGTTAGCTGATGTGAAAGACCATCTTCCTATTCCTTCATGGTAAGCTGTTTTCCGTTTCTCCCCAAAGAGAAACGACACCCTTTATCCCCTTGCTGTTGACTTAATTATAATCATTAGTAAAACTGAAACAGAAATTAATTATTTGAGCAGAAATGGATTATACAGCAATTCAGTCTTTAGACCAGGAACCAAGGATCTCCAATTTCCATGCCACACCTTAGCCATTCAAATTCTAAAATTAGTTTTTTTTTCCCTGTGAAAATATAAGATCCTAGAGCAAACCCTTAGTTTTTAGGATGTCAGCCTGCAGAAATAACTAATGATTTAAGAAAACAAACAAACAAACAAACAAACAAACCCTCCTGAGAAGGAGAGCTGAGGTCCAGAGAGCACATGCTTTTACCCAGTGATGTCATCCTTCATGGATTTGTCTTTTAGGAGGAGAGACATGGCAGCCCATTGGTGATAGATACACGAGAAGCTCATCTTCAGAACCGGAAAGCGTGGAGAAGCCATTGTAGACAAAGGAGGGAACAGCAAAGGGAAAGAGAGGAGTAGACCTGGCCTGGTAGCAGCCAGCTGATCACCTGGGAGTTGGGTGGGCACCCATGGCCACTTGGTGGCAGAGGTGAAAAGCAACGGTGGGATAGCAATTTGCCCATACTGTTGCCAGTGGGCAAGAGAGAGGGCAATGACGAGGTAAAACCAAGAACTGCTCTAACATTCAGAAGAGAGGCAGCCAGCAGTCCCTCACACGTGGCCCAGAAGGACGCTGAGCCGAGTGCCACATTGAAGAGACATTGTCAGTCACAATGGCTCGTCACTGAGGATGGCTGGAGACACATTCACTTCATGTGGTCATACTGTGATGGACTCATTCAGCTCTGAATTTGATCCATATTTTTACCTGTAATTATGCCTATAAGTCTAAGTGGTTCAGTGCTTCAAAAAGACAAGGAAGTGTCTCCATTAGAAAAATAAAAACTCTTACAATAAGATGGTTAGTGCATAAACTTTGGGCTCTCCAGGATGTGTGCTTATCTAGAATGACTCATGCCTAGATGATCCAGGGTCGCTGAGGATTTACTGTATGGCCCTTAAGAACTGCAACCTGCTCTTTAAAAAAAAAAAAAAAAAATTGGGGGGAGACATTTTTCCTTCCTGAGGTTACCCCACAGCAGTATCCTTTGACCACATTTTCTTTGAGCTTTAGATTAGAGAAAAAAAATCCATAACCACCTACAAATAGAAAATTTCTTAAGATGAGGCTTTCAGGGGCATAACACTTATGAACTGAAAACAAAATTTGGTTCCCGTTGGCAGGCGCTGTTACTTTCATTGAGTTCTAACTACATGGAATAGTTTCTAGGTGAATTAAATGCAAAACAAGAGGATTATTTTTATATTTTAATTTATATGTTGAATTAAGGAGACTGAAGATTGACTTGAATAGATTGGAAGACTTGACAGTTAACGAGCCTAACACTCATCTTTGGAATCTTGCTCGGGTGGGTTATGTGGATTTTAAGGCTTTGATGCACGGCTGACGTTATTTGCAACCCGAAGTCTCCTTGCTATTATGGTAGGTTCTGGAGCCAAAGGTTAGGACGGTTTACAGTGGTGGAGTGAGTACAAGACAGGTCAGCAATGGGAGATACAAAGGGTGGAGAGGCTCATCAGAGAGGTGAGGAGGATGGCTTTTGCCTCTGACCCAGGCGTGAGTCAGTCAGGTGGTGGTGGTAAGTGCCGCAGAGGAGACACGGGAAAGCCGGTAGTACCAGCAAGGCATAGAGGAGTGGCGCTCGTGTCTCTGTACGTACTGGACGCGAATACAGTACTCAACCTTCTCTTCTCTCTTGCCTTGTGCAGGCCTGGCCTCTCTCCATCTCTGTGTCTTTTTGAAGCATTGCAGGATATTCAACATCAGCACCTAATTATGAGCCTGTTTCGATGTTGGAGCCTGTTTCATCTCTGCCTTAACATGGTTTAAGTATGTCTGCAAAGGAAGAACATTTACTTACATTGTTAACCATCCCTTTTCATGTCTCAAAACAGCAGATTTGTTTATCCAACAGATTTTGCCAAGAAAGCAGTGAATGAAATTTCAGTTTTCAAGTATGTTTGAAGTTAACGTTTTGTGATAGAGAGCCAAGCTCAGTCAAGCAACACTTCCTTACGAAAGCATCTTTGAGCTCGACATAAATCATGACTTAAAGTAACATTTCAGCCTTCAGACCGGCGCTGTCCAATAGAAATGTAATCCAAACCACATAGATAATTTTAGATGTTCTAATAGCCACGTGTAAGTAAGTTCAAAAAGTAGAAACAGTGATCTGTTTTACCCGATATATCTGAAATAGTATCATTTTGATATGCCATCAGAAACATTAGTAAGGAGACAAATTATCAGGTATCAGTTTTCATTCCAAGTCTTTGAAATGTGGCGTGTATTTTGTACTTCTACAAATCCTACACATTTTAATTTCGGCTGGCCACATTTCAAGCACTAAATAACCGTAACGGCTAGTGGCTACCATGTTTGACACCAGGGCTTTAGAGGACTGGCTTAGGAGGCAAAAGACAACAGATCTGATTCAGTTCCTTGCTGAGGAAGTTTTTATATCAATTGGTGGGAGTTTCCGCTCTCCCCCATGCCTGTACCCCAGCCCTAGGCACCGCAGGACCACATTTCCCACTGAAATAGGATTTGGCATCTCCGTAGGTGATCTGGGTGTGGAGCCATGTTTTCTTGTTGCATGCTAAGATCCAGCTGCTGTTCTCTGCTGGGGTGCTACTCAGCTTTGAATTTCAGCCGCTTGGCTTTCCCACACTGAGCAGCCAACGCAAACTATTGTTTGCCATGATACCTGTTCCTTTCTCAGAAGATGAAGGCAGTAATCAGATTTGCACTTAGTACAAGGTGTTCAAGTGAAATTACCTACTGGTTTTGGCAATCCTCCCTCCCAAATTGCTGGGGAGTATCTTCATCGGGGTTATATAAATAGGAATTGCCCACCTCCTAAATAGAGTGTGTAATCCTGGAGGTAACCTAGGCATCCTCCCACACCCTGCCACAGTTGATGCCCAATTATTCCCCTGAACACCTAAGCCTTTATGTAATAGGGTCCTGGAAAGAAGGGAAGTGGCAGGCAAAAATGGAATGGATATTTCAAATGTCGCTCATGTGCGAAACATTCAGATCTGGCATTTTAGGTGCAAGACTCCTTTTGCTTCCTGTCTCAGGGTTTGTTACATTGCGAGCATGCTGGGTGTTGCCAGGGCAGAGTCTCAGAGCTAATACTCTTGGAGCTGTACAGAGAGCCAGCAATTTACTGGACCTCTTGAGACGAGCGTGATTATGGGCGAAGCCATCCTAGAAGAGGAGATAAAGCCCAAGTTGTTACGATGCATTTCCTCATGCAAAATGGAGGGCACACTCTTCTATTTATTAATTAATCTGCTGTATAAAGCTTTGCTGAAATTAGGGATGGGCTCAAAGCATGACTCACTGACAGTCTTTAATGTTTGGAAAATGTTCAAAGAAGATGGAACCAAAATGGATGGAAAATTTATATGCTCATTTGAGCTGTTCTCGTATGTTTGTATTTGTAATTTTTCTTCAAAATGAGACAATCTTAAGCCATTTAGGTACGGTGTGATCATGTGGCCAAGAGCTTGGGAATCAGACCCTAAATTTCTGGGCAATGTCATCCTTTGAGTCTGTATTTGGAGTCAGGCATGGCTTCAGATCCCAAGTCTGGAACTTACTAACTGGGTGACTTTGAGCAAGTTCTTTGGGAGCCTCAGTGTTATTTCACAGTCGGGTCAGCAACACTATCTCACAGGGCTGGAGTCAGAACTGAGTAGGATGATGTACATAAAGTGCTTGGACAGTGATCAGGACAAAGTAACCCCCGAATAAATGGTAACTACTCAGTTTTAAAAGTTACCAGGTTATCAGATGCCTTTCAGTTATATGTGTGTGTGTATGTATGTGTATATGTATATGAAATGAGAATATATAGTGTACTAACTTTTAAACCTAATTATTTTTATTCTAAAATAGGAAATATGTTCAATCATGTATCTTTATTAGTCAAACAAATTAGTCAAAAGTCAACAAACATTTGCTGAGTATGGGTTATGTCAAAGAATTTACTGTCGGGGGATGAGGTGTACATTATTGTCAAGTTTTGAGTATCCTAACATCCTGTACATACGAATGCTATTAGATCACAGCTTCCTTCCTGTAGCTCTTAGAATGTAATGCCCATTTCCCTGTGGTCCTCAACTGGGGGGCGCTTTTGCCCTCCCCTCCCCCAGGGACATTTGACAGTATGTGGAGACATTTTTGGTTGGCACGACTGGGGGAAGGGGGTAAATGGCATCTAGTGGGTAGAGGCCAGGGATGTTGTCCCATGTCCTGCAACGCACGGGAGAGCCCCCACCACGAAGAATCGTCCAGCTCTAAATGTCAGTAATGCCAAGGTTAATAAGAAGGCCTGGGTTCGGCCTACCCCGATCTAGCCCCATTCCTGTTGTACACAGTCGCACACTCCAGATGCCCAGTGGGCAGCACCACTTGGTCACCAGTGAGGGCAAATGTCTCCCACATCTAATGCCCCACTGCCTCTCCTGTCCCCTCCTGCCTTCCCCTTCTCCCAAATGTTGGCAACTTATTTTAAAACTGTATGTTGTTTGACTCCTGCACTTTCTGTTTTATATTTAGAAAAACAATGGCTTTGTTTATCATCAAAGGTATGCTGCTAGGGAAATACCATATTAAGACCAATATCCATCAACTTTTAAGCCCTTGAAATGGTCCAAAAGTGTCTTTGGGAACTGTATCACCCCAGTTTTATATCCCTTTTCTGGTCTTTGTCTTGTTAGATCCCTTTGTCCCGAGGTGTTGTTCTACTGCTTTAGGTAATCGAGTGGCATTACTGCTTTCTGCGGGTTTTCGCTGCCTGTGTAAAAATTTCAGTGGAAATGTGGGTTAAGTAGCTTTCTTTAGGTTAAGCTTAGCGCAGTGGTAATCTTTTATCTTATGGTTTTTGAGAAAAAATGTTTACTGAGTTTCTTAAGAACTGGCTGACAAATTAATTTAGAAAAAGAAAAATTTATTTTTATAAAATATTGTCCATCTGTCAGCGGGGGTTGCCTGTTTATTGTCATCTCATTCATAGTGACCGCCCACCGTGTCGGTGTTCATGTGTGCAGAGGGAACAAAAAAACATGATAATTTCACCGTGTGTAGGTTTAAATGTTCATTGCTTTGCCTTTTTTGCAGCCGGGGCAGTTTTTTTGTTTTTTGTTTTTGTTTTTGTTTTGTGTTTGTTTTTTTGTTTATAGAAACAGTTTCCAGTTGGGGTCTGAGAGAGCACTGCGTAGTGTGCCGGCTTGTGAAGAAATGCCCTGAAAAACCACTAAAAAATGTCAAGTGTCAGAATCATCAGTTGAGTATTAGTAATGCATGCCTGATAGTTATGCGCTGGTAAATCTGCTCCCCTGAAGTCATTTGCGCCCTAGACCATTGGTTCTCACCCCCAGGGGACATTTGGTGAGGTCTGGAGACAGTTTTGGGTTTCACAAACGGGGTGGGGGTGGCGTGCTACTGGCATCTAGTGGGTAGAGACCAGTGATGCTTCTAAATGCCTACAGGGTACAGGACTGCTCCCACCCCAAAGAATTACCCAGCCCTAAATGTCAGTAGTGTGGGGTTGAGAACCTGCTCTAGAGGTTACATGTTTTTCTAGAGCTTATATTGTCTCTCTTCATTTAAGGTTTTGACCAGGCTATTCGGTCCGTCGAGGTAAAAACTGGCCTCTCATAGGCTGGCTGGACATAAAGCCGTGAGTGTTAAGGTCAGGGTGATAGCTACCCATGCGGGTTGTCAGAGGGAATTTGTTTATCGGGTGGGGGGCTGGATTAGCTACCCTTGGACGTCTTTCTGATTCCCAAGAATCCTATGCTCCCTTCTTTTGCCCCGCAGAGCTGTGTTTCAGCGAGAGTCCTTCCCTAAGTTTGTGGTCATCATGACCGGCCTGTTCTTAGATCCCGCCATTAGAGCCAAGCAGAGTATTTTTGGAATGTTGATGAATGTGCTGAGAATGTTATTTTTAAATAGCATTCTGCTATGCAACACCATGATACGGTCTCTTGAATGGGGCTGAGTCCAAGTGGAGGCATGACCTCTAATGTCTAATAGTAAACGATCAAAAACCTATGAAGACAAACAACTCTAGGGGTTTCCAAATCTATTCACATGACCAGCTGCTTTCACTGCCTTCTAGACACATGGACAGACATCCCTCTTTTTGAAATTCAGGCCCTCAGATATTGGGAAAGAAATAGAAGACTGCACGATCCTAGGACGTGTGTCATGATACAGTGGAAGGTCAAGCTAGGTGAAGGTTAAACCTTAAGAGTCTGATACTGAACTATTTCGGGATGAAATGATAGGATGTCTGGGACTCCTTTTGATAGGATCTGCTGGGGTAGAAATCTAAAAGTTAGTGTTTTAAAGGGAAAATGGTAAGCCACAGGAACGAAAGTAGAGGCTTAGATGGTCTGCGTTTTGGCTGCCTGTTCTTCTGGTGACTTCCACCGGAAGCAGAGGCAGACATGCTTTCTAGTAGGGGAGGGCGCATGTTTATGGACGATAGCATCGCAACGGGCGTTAGCCTTTCTTTTCGCGCCTGGACCAGCGAGCAGCCTCACTCTGTGCTCTTCTTCCTCTCGCCCGAAGTGCCTTCTCTCCTCACACCCAGATCCAGCGCGTTCCTGAAGACCTCACTCGGGCCTCCCGCCCTCCTCAAAGCCTCGGAAGGTCTTCCAACTTCAGTAATTCCCTCTCTGCTGGAACTTCTGCACCTACGCCTCTCGGGCATCTTTTTGTAAACATCGGGATAGAACTCACAGAACATACAATTCGCCATTTTAAAAAGTGTACAGTTCAGTGGGTTTTAGCACATTCGCAAAGTCGTGCCTCCGTCACATGGTTTAGAACGGTTTTCAGCACCTCAAGAGGAAATGCTGCATCCATAGTGGTGGCCCTTCTGCCATTGCCTTCGACACCCCCTCCCCTGACAGCCACTAATCTACTTTCTGCCTTATGCTCTATAGGTTTGCCTTTTCTGCCTTTTTCCACCGAGTGTGTTTTCAAGGGTCATCCATGCTGTATCATGCGTCAGGAGCTTCACTCCTTTTTAGGGCCAAATAACCTTCCGTGGCATGGATAGACCACATTTTGTTTATCCATTTATCAGTCGATGGACATTTGGGTTGTTTCCACTTTTGGGCTGTCATGAATAATGCTGCCATGAGTGTTCATGTGCAGGGTTTTGTGTGGACAAGTGTTTTCATTTCTCTTGAAATGAAACATACCTAGGGGTGGAGTTGCTGGGTCCTCTAGTAGCTCTCTGTTTACCCATCTGAGGAGCTGCCAGACTGCACTAGTTTGCATTCTCACCAGCAGCGTATCGGGAGTCTCATTTTTCCCCATCCTCTTTGACATTTTGATCGGCCCAAGTATGTTGCTATTATTATTTGTCTTCAGGATGAATGATCACACATATATTAGTCTCACTTCCCCGATTCAATGGCGAGCTACTTAAGGTGGCGGTCCATCGGTTCAGTCTGGATGGTTCAGCCAGTGTCTCTCGATTGCCTTCTGTGTGCCAGGAGCTAAGGAGCGAGGCTGTGAAGATGAAGAAGCTCTGTTTAGTAGAGGAGGTACATACAATCATGTCAGCCCATCTCCGGGTGACAGGTGCAGTAATGAGCACCTGTTCAAGGAACAGCCTTTGCTTCCTGGAATTCTTGTTGATTGTCTCCCTCCCACAGTGTCATACTTCCAAACACCACTTGAGCCTACCATTTCATACATTCTATTTTAGAGAAGGAACAGATCTCTGTGTGTGTCCTCCTTTTAGTCCAAATGTAGAAGCTCTGATCTTTCTCTTGGGCATTTGCATTTCCGTACCACTTAGCAGATATCCTTGAGGAAATAAATGGCAGCAATATTTCTAGCAGTCACTTTGGAAGTACAGTGTGAGTTATTTTGAAACAGTGAATCATCAAGAATGTTAATCTGTTGACTTGTAAGTATAAAAGCTGCTTGAGACTCTCGGCTAAGGAGAGAAAAGGAACCTTCTAGAATTTTAATTCCTATGGACTCAAAAATAGATTGTCCATATGTTGCTTTCACCTGCAGTCAGTCTGGTTTTGTGTTTGTCTTTCTTCAACTACTGGTCAGTGGTCAAGAGAAATTAGGATATTGGGGATCCGTAAATGGTGTCAAGAATGAAGAGCATCAAACTACAAACTGTTGAAATGAAAGACATGTTAGGCCACAGACAGGTATGATTATCCAAATATGGAGATATGATCATTAAAGTGCATTTTATATTGTGCCCTTTAGTGATTTAACAATAGCATCAAATGGTTTTCCTCTGAGTTCTTGATTACCTCGTGTAAAAATGTCAATGTTTGCAGTGCCAGAGCAGGAACATGAAAGCATTTCTTGTCTTTAGGAAAAAGTTATTGATCACCCAGTGCATTCAAGGAAAGAGAATGGCACTTTTATTCCAATTTGTAAATCACATCGATTTTAACAGTGACTAACAAATTCTTCTGTGATTTATTTGAACTCTGAAAAGAAGTTTGTTTATGGTAAAGGAAGACTAAGAAATTAGGAGCGAATTGTGCGTTCATATTAAACATAGATGAGTAAAATCCTTATTGACTCCTTGCACATAGAAGAACGATGAGATTCTCCCGTGGGTTCAATATTTTGTAAGCACTTACACGGCACTCAGTGTTTACCAAGCACTGGGTTAGGATTTTTCCCTATTACATATATTAATGTCGTATGTTGTACAGATGTGCATGTATATGCATATATTGTACACACACGTGGATGCTTTGCCCCTTGCAGGCTACCGTTCTCTGTGTGCCTCCATGGCCTAGATAACCATGTGGGTTCTCCGTCCTTGCTCCTCCCTTCTCAGACTTCCAAGAACTGCAAACTGCTAGTATTCTTAGAAGTTATTGTTCTCTCTTCTTGGTGAGGAGTATAGTGAAAGATCAACAGTGTCCATCTGTCTTCGGACACCAAGGTTAGATCACGGAAGAGAGGTCCAAAGACTTTGGGCATGTCTACAGCTTGGTGGCCTGCCACTAACTTTTCTGGTCTGGTGCAGCTCTCACAGAAATGAGTGTCTTGTCATCGTTCCTTCATGCAGGAACATCTCGTGGCAATTGCTTGTAATATCAGCTCCCAAGAATGACAAACCTGTGCTCATCTACTGGGCTGTGGCTTCTCAAAGATGAGCCCCATTTATCAGTGGCTCCTACTGCTAGTAGCTCCCCCACGTCTAATTATCTAGGCTGTGTGTGTGTGTGTGTGTGTGTGTGTGTGTGTGTGTGTGTGTATGTACGTGTTTTAATAGGCCAAAATAATGAGTGTTAACAAACCTTCTATTGTTCCAGGCCAAGAGGATCTCAAATTAAGTAGGACTTTGCAGGTACTCGTAACAGCAAGTTCGTTATAAAGGCAGGGAAGACACTGGATTAAAACCAATAATCTCCATATGCAACAAAACAATTCTATAATGGACTAGCAATTTTTTTTTTAAATAGACCTTACATTAAACAGATATGATGAGCGGAGTCATAATTGTATAGGCTTCTTTAACATAAGTCCATGTTTCTCATCTTGGCATTCGTTCCAGAACTTACTTTTAAATGGGCTGCTGTGTGTACAGCATATTGCCTTGCCTTCCAAGTACTGTGTCAGAACTTGGACCGGTACCTAACAAGAGTAACAAAATTATGAGTCCCAGCACAGTGCCTGTACATAATAAACATCTGATAAATACTTTGGAAAAAAAAACAAGTGGATTGGCTACAGTTGTAGCAGGTAACAGAAGAAGGTAACTTTCACCCCTTCCCACATGGGAGGAGGGAGCAGCTCCTGGAAGAGGGGCAGTCGCCCCAGCCCTCTCTGGGGACAAGCTGCCTCTGGGCATGAGAAGGACAGCGGAGGAGGAGGTGGGGAAACGCGAGCCTGCTGGGTATAGCAAGATGGCTCCTACCTTACCATCTGGGACGTGTCTCCTGTGGCATCATGCCCAGAGCCAGAATTTGGTTGACTGCTTGACTTTTAAGAGGCTTTAGAGTCTCCTGAGGTGGGAACTCTGGGGTGGGCTAGCGATTCTCGACGTAGCCTATGGCGATTTGAAGTGCTTACGTTTCAAGCTGCCATCTACCCTCATTTCTATTGGAAACAACTAGACAGATAATGAAGTCTTCAGGCCTTTGCTCTAAAGAGCACATGTTGCGTGTCTCTGGTACGATAGTACTCTTACAGGGTGATTCATAGGTTAAACCATTCGAACAGAAAAGAGGAAATATTTTTACTTGGCTAAGCCCTCCTTTTTAAAAACAAATATTACTATTTTTTTTTTAAACTGTATCACTGGCATAGTTTTCAGTTTCTTTCACAATTGGTTGCTCTTTAAGCATACAGTCTTTAGCTGTGAAATCATTTGGAGATAATTATTTTTGGAAGGAAAATGACAAGGGAAATAGTTCTGTAGTCAATTTTTGATTATCCATGATGATTTTGCCACTGGAATTAAAATCTCATTTTAACAAATAGCAACAGTTACCTTCTGTATTTGCTAACTCTTGGAACAGAATGTTTTATTAGGAAACAAGACTGAATTTTATTTCTCCCCCCCCCCCCCCCCCCCCCCGCCCCCAGCCTTGGGCCTGTCCTGTGTTTTGACTGCCTGTGGCACTGAATGTTTTCCCCATCTCCGCTGTGGGCTGGGGCTGGCTAGCCCTGGATGGAGAACCGATTGGGTGCCTCTCTTTCCAACCCCATGTTCCATTCCCCACCTCGGTACCTTGAAATCAGCCACAGTGGGAGCATTTGCACCATGGAAATTGGCGGAGGCTGCAAATCGGGCCTTTCCTCCAGAGAGTCAGCTATTAATTTCTCCAGCACACTGCTGTCCCATTCAGTCTTTACTCCTCTTGATACGTATCCTCTAAAATATTTCAGTTTCAATCAGAAGGAGGCGTCTTCCTTCTGAAAACCTTTACTCACTTCTCATTTGTTCACTCCAATTGCCCACACGGCCCAGGATTCAGAGAGCCAAGGCGTCTAGGTGTGCATATAGAAGAAAAACAAATGAGAGTTTGAGGAGTCCTATGACAGAAGAAAGTTCTCGAATAAAGTGCATAACCTTGGCCCAGAGCTTTTGTGACAGGCAGTTTGGGTGCCAGGATTAACTTTATGGGCGTTAGCCCTGAGCAGTCACTCATGGCCCCGGGCTCAGAAGGGCTTTACGCATGGTTTCCGGCTCTGCTGTCACACATCTTGAAACTCTGAATTCTTTTCGAACAAGAGGTCCTGCATTTTCATTTTGCTCAGGGCCCCATAAATTATGTAGGCGATCCTGAGAGTTGTTCAGATGTCTTCTCTGCTTCTGATTTTAGAAAGTCAAATTTCTTAGAAGCCTGGTGTCTAGATCAGTGGGATGTTTCTATATTAACCACAGATGGATGCTTGGTCAGATCCCTCTTGAATCCTGAGTAAGTAGTTTGAAAAAATGATGTTTGTTCTCCTTTATATATGTATTTAGATTTTTCTAAGAAGACGGCCTAGTTTGAGTGTCTAAGATTGGTTTCAGTCCTTCATTTGCAAGTAACTACTTTTTTTATTTTTTTCTTAATGCCATAATGCCAATAACAAAATAATGTTATTGATGTATTCGTTACATATCACAAGATTCATCAGGCTGAAGTACACAATTCAATGCTTTTTCATGAACTTACACAGTGGTGCAGACATCCCCACAATCCATCTTAGAACATTTCAGTCACCCAACGTGATTGCTTATGCCCGTGTGCAGTTACTCCCTGTTCCCATCCCTAGCCCCTGGCGTCCGCTCATCTCCTTTGTTTCTCAAAGCTTTTGCCTTTTATGGACATTTTGTATAAATGGAACCACATAGTACGTGACCTTTCGCGACTCGCTTCATTCACTCAACATCATGTTTTTGAGGTTCATCCATGGTGTGGCATGTAAATGCACACTTTTAGGCAAAGATTCACAGGATGTGTGAAATTTGTGCAGGACAAATAATAATCATCCCCTTATCTGTGTGTGCACACTCATTGTACCTCAAATTTCCATTTAGATTGAAAAGGTAACCCCAATGCGTTCTAAAGGATACCCACTTTCAGCATCTACCCATATACCATTTTGGCACCTTCCAGATCAACCATTTACCCCACATCCTGAGAAAACTTACGTGCTGTTTCTGAAGGTCTGCACGAGCTTAATACTTGAATTCAGTTATTACCAAGTATACTTTCTATACTTTCTAGGATTATCACTCCATTACAACGATATTCTGACAGTTGAAAAGAGGTTTTTTTTGAGTTGATGTTCATCAATATTAAAAACATATTTTTTACAGCATAAAAACAAATAAAATAAAAATACCATGGATTCAAATTCAGGTTCTGGACTCAGGCAGCCCTCAGTTGAAATCCTAGCTCTACCACTCCAAGCTGCTACCTTAAAAATAAGCTACTGGATGAATCATGGAACACTCCAGCAAAAACCAATGATGTAATATATGGTGATTAACATAACATAATAAGAAAACAAGATGAAATTTTATCCAGTAAAAAAATAATAATAATAATAAGCTAATGAATCTCTCCAAGATACCATTTCCTAAACTGGGTCATGAAATAACGTTAGACCCTACCTCCGAGAATTGTCGTGAGAATTCAAGAAGCCATGTCATGCCTCGAACATAGTGCTTGGCACAGTCAATGTTTACTACATGTTAACTGCGAGGATGATGGGGGTGATGATTCTGTCTGTCATGTGAAGTTATCCACCCCGCTTCCAAAGGGGTAACTGGCATTGTTTGGGTCCACATTGGAATTTGTTCCCTTTAGAAAAACCTGACCTGTTCTTTTGTTTTGAAAATTAAGACAAAGATATGTGGGTTGCACGACACGAAAGCTCTGATTTAGGATCGAGTAACTCCTTATTTGAGGAATGCTTTTTCACACTTTCTATTTCATTTCTGTGCCCGCCTAGCACCCAGCGCAAAGCTAGGGGCTCAACCATTGATGGTTCTCAATGCCAGCTGCATGTTGGAATCATCCAGGAAGCTTTTGACACTCGCTATTCAAAGTGTGACTCTTAGGCCAGCACCATTGGTATCAAGAAATGCAAAATCGCAGACACACCCAGACCCACTTGATCAGAATCTGCATTTTAGAAAGATCCCGGGGAATCTGCATACACATTAAAGTTTAAAATGTGCTATACAATATCATACCAGAGGCCAGGCCCCTCCTCTGGAGATTCTGATTTATTTGGTCTGGGGAGGAACCTAGGCATCATTAAATAAAAGCCCCCAATCAATCAGAATAAAATGTACAGCCAAGTTAGACAGCCTCTGGCGTGGTCCTTCTCGCTCACAGGCCATCATTAACTGGCTCAGTATCTAGCAAGCACTTGGAAGTGGGTTTCATCACTTATTTAAATTGGCCTGTTTTAGAACTCCCAGTCATGTTTTAATGTGTCTGGACCTATAATAAATAATCTTAATGATTTGTAAATCTTCCCCTAAAGTTGTCTTCTAGTTCCCATTTAACATTACTCTTATCACAGATGGGAGGCTGGAGATGAAGGATTAGTATTCTTTGTCTTTCAGCCAAATAACTCTCCAGCTTTAACCACACCTGCGTTCTCATATTTGAGGGTCATATCATTTCTCACTGTCTACATGCTTTGCAATCCTGTAAAACATCTTAATAAGTCACTTTCATTGTGATTTCCATAAAATGAATAAATTAACTAAATGGTTTGGAAGAAATGAATATTAAGTGCATTGCTTAAAAACCCTTTATTTTTTCTACAAATCCGTAATTTGGGGAGTTTAAAGTGTAATATTCAACATGAATATTTAATTTTAGGCATCACTTACTAAATATTGATGATAAAAGCATGCTCTTAAGAAGTCTTCATTGAAAAGACTCTCAGTTTGTCTGAATGTAAACCCAACTCCAACAATCAGATTCGATTTGAAATTCAGTTTTCACTTCAGTATACTGGTTGGCCAAGGAGCTATCCTCCAGTCCTTAATCTCTCATTGTGATAAGCCCACAAAATAATTTTATTCGTGGTTTAATTTTCTGTGGGAGGCCTTTTGGTTTTTCTTTAATTTGGTGTACAATTTGTACATGTTGAAACTTATTTTATTTGCATTGAGATTGGAAGGCAGCGAATATTAGCCATTATTTGTGGAAACGTGAACTGTGTTGTTTAGAGCAGGGTTTCTCCAGGTTGGCACCATTGGGCCAAATTTTGAGCCAGATCATTCTCTGTGTTGCACTGGGGGCTATCCTGTGCACTGTAGGCTGTTTATCAGCCTCCCTGGACCCTGCTCCATGGATGCCAGTAGCATGGTCCCCAGTTAGGACAATCAAAAATATCTGAGGCATTGCCAGATGTCCCTTAAGGAGATCAAAGGGCCCCAAAGTTGAGAATTTGTAGACATTTTCTGATTTAAATAAGACTCTTTCTCAGTGTTGCTAGTTTTCCTGTTGTGTCTGGGTGAATTGTTATCAGCATGAAGAGCACTGGTACGTTGGATTTCTAGCTAGAGACGGTTACAAATATTCAAGGTAATTAGTTGAGTAAACTTTCTTACTTTCCTCCCTCTGAATTTTAAAGCTCCTTAAGCCAAGTGGACAATCAAGTCATTTATCTGCCAAGTTCAAATAAGGAAATGACTTTGGCTGCAATTATTGGAGCGCTTCAGGTGCAAGTGGCTATTTTGGCCTGATGATCTGGAGACATGGGACGTCACGCTTTTGCTCAGTGCATGCAGAACAGTGGGTCTCAACCCTGGCTGCACACTGGAATCACGTGGGAGCTGTAGAAATTTCAGGCCCCAACCCCCAGAGAGAGATTGCAACTCCGTTGTCGAGGGTGGGGCATAGGTATGTCTTCAAGCTGCCCAGGTGATTCTAGAGTGCAGCCAGGGCTGACAGCGCAGGGTGGGGGTGGGGGGGGGTGGTAGGAGATACAGCTTCACTGCCTTTCTCCTTCATCCAGCACTTCCCCACATTTGCCTGGGCCCGGCTTTCTTCCTCTCTGCAAAGTGCCAGCCCCACTCTTTTGCCGACGTATTACTATTCTTTTCTGACCAGATGGTCTGTTGCAAGGGTTTTTCCTTTGCTCAGACTTGTAAGGAAACTGCTGGCTCAACCTAGTCCGCTTAAATCCATGACCTTCCTTTGACTGCTGCCTTCGCTTCAGCCGTGCACCCCATTGCACCTGAAAAACCTTTATTGGTTTTATTTTTTTTTAAGATTTTATTTATTTATTTGACAGAGAGAGAGAGCACAAGCAGGGGGAGTGGTAGGCAGAGGGAGAAGCAGGCTCCCCGCTGAGCGGAGAGCCCCGAAACGAACGTGAGACTTGATCCCAGGACCCCAGGATCATGACCTGAGCCGAAGGCAGACGCTTCACCGCCTGAGCCCCCGGGGCGCTCCCCTTATTGGTTTTAAGCGGGTATTCCTACTTCTGCCAGCGATTCACGAACCCCAATTCCCATGGTATCTTTTCCATCGTCACCTGCATCGATTTTCCTTCTCCTTTCTGCTCTCTGTAGCTTTCTTTCCTTTCTTTCCTTCGTGTTCCCTCATACTCCTTTTTTCATCCTTAGATGACATGCCCACATTTCGCGAATTATTTGGTATGTTTCAAGATGCCCGGAGAGTTTTCTTCCTTGGCTGTTTTGATCTTCACCTGCCTGTTATTTTTAACTCAAGACCGGTGTGTTTTGTTTGTGCATTCGTTATTTAAAATGTATGCTCTTATGTCCCCATTTGCCCCACCTGAGCACTTAAATGTGACACCTCATGTCTGCAGGGCTCCCAGGTTCCTATTATGGCTGGTGGCTCCCGGCCAGGCCAACCATCCCAGGCCTCAGGCATCTCGTCACGTCTAGATTGACCTCTCCCCTTCCCGCAGGACCAGCTCACCTGCGTTTGTAAGCGTGTAGCCTTAGGCATCTCCCTAACCCCTGTTGTCTGCCGCGGCCTTTGCACTTCTAAATGATACCTTAACAGTCTTTATCCTTGGCTTGTTCGAAAGTATTGCTGCTAAGCCCCACCAGCAGCTTTCATCTTGTTTCTTCAGCTAGTTCTATCAAAATAAATCAGATATTGCCTCGTTGCTAACATTTATGTCACACGCTCTCAACTCTGGTCTCTGAATCACTGCACAAAGGCCTCTTGATTCATCTCAGGGATTTTGCAGTGGAGCCTCCCAAGGTACAGTGAATGTGGGGGCCCCTTTTGGCCTTCTCGTTCACACGTAAGAATGGATTCATTGTGCCTGCTCTGTCCTTTTCCCTTTTCTAATTTTCCAGGAATTGTCTCTGTTTTCTTACCTCCTCTGAGACCACAGTAGCATACCTGGTCCAGAAACATCACTCCACTTGTGGTTTTTAGAGCCTGAGCTTCTGTTTGTGTGTACACAGGGACAAGGCTATTGACGTTGACCCTGATTTGTGTAATTCTCAGTATATCCCTATCAAGTTACACTTTTAAAAGCACCTTTAATAAACTTTCAGACTCAACTTACAAATCTCATTTTATTTGTAAATCTTAACACGTTTGCATTAATGTTAAACACACAGACACACACACTTTTCTGTTGATCCTTTAAATACCAGCCAATTAGATTTTTTTTCAGATCTAACCCTTAAAACTTCACTGAGCATCTAAATATTCCTGAGAGGTCTAAATTTCCCGGGTTTTTTCCTTAAGATTTTATTTTTATGTAATCTCTATACCCAATGTGGGGCTCAAACCCTCAACCCCAAGATCAAGGGTCACATGCTCCACCAACTGAGCCAGCCAGGCGCCCCTAAATTTTCAGGTTAAATACATCAGATTTCTTCAAATATTTGAATAGCAGTTACAAATGTAAATCACTAAGTCCCAAGTATGTTAAATAAAATTATAAATTTAGTAGGTCAGATTCTCCCAAACAATTCAAAGACCTCAAAGAACAAATAACACTTGTTTATCCTAACACGTGACTCCAGAAGTTATCATAACCAGCTCAATAGTATTAATATGAAACTTTTATTAATTTATTAGCTCTGTATATTTTATTAGTATTAGTACTCATGCCTGTTAGTATTAGTACTGGTACCAATTTAACAATAGCGTTAGTATTGGTATTAAAGGTAAAGTTAATACTGACTCGAACATTAGTGCTAGTAACAGCACTAGTATTAGTGCCAGTTCGAGTACCAGCGTCAGTATTAGCATTTGCATTATTGCTACTGATAATGCTAATATTAGTTCTAGTATTAGTACTAGGCGTAGCATTGATACTGGCACCAGCACAGTATGGGAAACTTTCTGAATATCCCAGGCCCGAGTTCCACCTCCAGAGATTCTGATTTCATTGATCTGGAGAGGTGTGCAGGCACTGATATTAAAAAAAAAAAAAAATATATATATATATATATATACCTATCTATCTCCCCAAGCGATTTTCACGTGTAGCCAGGGTTGAGAGCCACTTTTCTGTACTCCTTACCTTGTCTGAAACACATTTGTTCAGCATTTTCCGGCTCACTTTGACCCAAGGAATTCAGCAGATCTTGAATTGGACAGGCATGGGCAGCGTTTCCAGGAAGTATTCCTAAGGGAAATAAGGTACACCTATCTTGATCATGTTATTTGCTGTTTTGGAGTATCAGCGTGTTCTCATGGCTTTTTGCAGAATTCATTTTTTTTTCCCTTTTTTGATGTTTAACTTGGCATATCTTCATCAATGAGAAATTCTTCAAGCTGGCTCATTTGTCCGTGTCGCACCATCTTTAAGAGAATTCGTGCTTCCTGGTGGCGACAAAGCGTACCAGGTCTATCCTGATTCTTCTGCCCCAAGGCATGGATTTGATTACTCTCCAAGGATCCCTGGCTCCTTTTAGTGGGGAGTGTTGTACAGACAAAGTCTTGGCTATCGGGGTGCACATCGGGTTGTTTTTACGGAAGTACTAATAGCAGGTGGATCTTGGACCCATGACCGCATCTCCAATTGAAATCCTTAATTCTCTCATGCGGTTATTATGCATCTCATTGACCATCCTATAATTTTTGTTCTTTGTACTTTTTTGAGCATTAAAATACCCTCCCTTCTTAATTTATTCTCTTTCCAAATTTCAGTTGTGTTTGAATTGGGAAAAATATGTGAATGGTCTTTGTGCATTTTCTGGTTTATGCTCAGAGGCCAGGGGAAACACACTGTTCTCTTTTCCAGGCCCAAATTCTATTTCCTTTTATAGTTTGATAATTTCTCCCTTCTCCAGTCCTCATATTTCCTGAAGTTTCATCACTCCTTAGCCGATGTGTTCACAAGCCATAACCAACTGAGTTTTACACACAAAATGGAAAGTGGATTTTCCTCTGCAATGAGAGGAAGTAACTAGTTTGATACTATTTTAAGAAGTGGAGATCTATGAGCAGAACTACTCTCCCAGTCACCACACTGGCTAATAATTTGTATCTGAGGTTGTGGATTCAGGATATGGGTCAGAAATTTGGGATCAGAACAGGACAGCCACAGATGGCAGGGACCACAGGCCAACGATTCATAATAAAACTCACATAAATGTTATTTTTAGTGTCTTGTACACTCCGTCTGGGTTGTTTTGTAGGGAAGGTGAAAGAAGAGCAAGGTAACATTTCCAGCAAGGCCCGTAAGCAATCTTCTTGACTTGATCTTAGAATAAGTCTTAATTTTAGAATTTACTCTGAGAAGACAGTAGGCAAACCTTCACTATCCAAAGGATTTCCCTCATTTGGGATCCTGAGTTTCGTCAAGTAACTTTAGATCAGCAATAAAATCCCGTTCAGAGTTTCCAGATTTTTCTCCACAAGGAACCGTGGAAGCAGGCTGTTTATTTGTGGAACTCCCAGTTCTGGTTCTTTAGAACTCCTTTCTCTGCTGACCTAGAGATAGCCAGCAAAGAAAAAAAGAGGCTCTTAAAAATACACGCCTTATTGATTTTGGAATGTTCTGGTTAATGCCGATCTGACTGATGTCCTTTTCATAGGAGTGGCTTTGGTACAAGACCCGCGATGATTATAGCCAAGAGGAAATAGAGTATCTAACAAATAATGTAAAGTTTACGTATTCAGACACAAAATAACAGTTATTGTTGCTAATAATAGGACTGCAGGTGCCACACCCATCTCCCCGTTTAGGTATGTTTCTAATAGATGAATCCCAGTGAAATTTGACATACATATAAGCTTCTTTGGACTTACTATTTTTTAATTTTGTTACAGGTACCTTTTCAATTATATTTTGTTGTTGTTGGTTTCGTCTGTACGTTGACTTGTTTGGGGCAACAACTTGGTGACTTTTTAGTGACTTAGGAAACAGTTCAATAAATATGCACACCCATGTTTCAGACTCATAAATGCAAGTGATTATTCTGAGAATAGCCTTGGAAACTACATCCTCTGTTTGTTCTAAGATGGCATGGCTGTATTGATTTTGGTTATACATATAACACATTCTCCTTGTAAAGATGTCACAAACTGTAGGGAAAATCATAAAGAGTGGATTGCAGTAAGAAAAAATTCTGTGTATATGGCAGGCTCCATATAGTATGTGTATTTTTGCCTTTATATGGACATAAATGAAAATGGGCCAAAAACTCATCAGATGAAGAGCCAGCCTTTATACATACAGCTCTGTGGAGTTTTCTGAACACAAAGGCATTCTCAATGTAATAATCATTAATTTAGCATTTAGTTAATAAAAACCTTTATATCTATTTGCTTATTAATCTTTGTGTTCGGGGGCACTGAAAGGTTTATCAGAATGATGTGGACGCCCTGACTTTAAAACAAGTAAATGAAGGGCACCTGGGTGGCTCAGTCGGTTAACCATCTGCCTTCAGCTCAGGTCATGATCTCGGGGTCCTGGGATCGAGCCCTGCGTGCTCCCTGCTCAGTGGGGAGTCTGCTTCCCCCTGTGCCTCTGCCTCTGCCTCTCCCCCAGCTCATGCTCTCTCTCTCTCTTGTTCTCTTGCTCTCTCTCAAATAATAAATAAAGTCTTTAAAAAAATAAAACAGGTAAATGAAGAAAGCCCCATACTTCCCTTCTAGGGTTGGGGAGACAGGTTAATTATCCTATGGACATAGGAACGATCTGAAAACCATTTTGCTTACTCTACTTGAAAGTCTGTTATTATAGCTTGGAGGACTTCGTTATTAATTGAACAGCCATACCAGTTATATCCAAACATATTATAAAAAGAAAGGTCTTAAGAATTACACACACAGAATTATCAAGACAGTGATAAGCGTGTTCACTGCTTGCTGATGGAATAGATGAAAATGCAAACAAGTGGGTAGGGATGCGAATGGTATCACCTTTTAATACTTGGTTCAGGGATGCTGAAGGATGGCCATTTCTCTCTACGTTCTTTCAACTCGCTTCTTTCTACCCTCTTCCACATAATAACTTACCGGTCACTGGTCCCGCACTTTCTCATCTCCGAGTTGCAGAACTTTCTCTTAAGTAGCATTAATTTTTACGTGTCTCATTCCTAATGCTTCGTCTTAAATGTAGAGAAGAAAGAGCACCAAGAGACAGTTAACTTCGTCAACTCTTGCCCTCTGCGAACAAAAATAGCTATTGCTGCAGTGTTTGGAATAGAAAAGCTTCAAAGAACCTTATATACAGAAGTGGTTCCTACAGCCCTCTCTGCTGAATTCATGCCAGGAGGTAGTTTTATTCTGTTACGAAGTAACTGAATTTATTCAAGTCTGGCCCACCAGCCTCTGTCCCGCTCGTCTGACAAATCCTGGTGAGTGGTGAGAAAGTGTGGTACTCCTCCTGGTGGCGAAAAAGAAAAACTAAGGACAATGCTCCTTCTGGGGGAGCGTTGGTAGGACATGAGATATGTAAATGTCGCTTTACCCTGTCAACCAGTCTCTTGTGAAATTCATATCTCAACTCCTTTGGTTGCTTTTGTTCTTTGGACAACAACTGATTTTTATCTTCTAAGGTCATTGGGGTGCAGGGGACTTGACAAGCTGGCAGAGCGTTTTGCTCTAGAGACAACTCAAGGAAGCATAGCTATGTCTTCAGTCAAGATTATTTCAGAATCACAACAATATGTTCAGCATATTAGTCACAGAACCAGGTTTTGAGCCTCGTGACCATAGAAATAGATCTTGGGCTGCTTTTCTTGCTGCTGCCTCCAAACGCTCTAATTTCTTGAACTCAGTAGACAGAAACTTACCCTTCTGTGGTAAACAGCTTTTGGAGGGTGCTGGAACATACAAACAAAGCCACTCACTACCCCTTCTTCAGGCCTGCTTCTGGGCCAGCCCCAGGCTACATGATTAAATACATCCTCATTTAGTTGGTCCTTGCAACAGCTCTATGGGAGAGGCAAAATCATCCTCTTGATTTAACGATTTGGCGCCTGCTACCCTGAATCACGTGGGTTGACTCCCACTCAGATCTTTTCTATTCAGAACATAGCCTCCAAGCCTGAGGTTCTCAAGGGGGACAACTTGGCACCCCGAGGACAGTTAGCAATGTCTGGAGACATTTTTGCTTCTCACACCTGGGGAGGTGCTACTGGAATCAAGTGAGCGTAGACCGCGGATGCTGCTCAACATCCTACCTACAGCGCACGCCAGCAGCCCCTACAACCAAGAATTTTTATCCGGCTTTAAATGTCAATAGTGGTGAGGCAGAGAAAACTTGCTCTAAACCAGTACTACTCAAAAGGTGGTCCGTGGACCAGTGGGATCCGCATCACTTGGAAGCTTATTAGACATGCAGACTCATGGGCCCCATCCCAGACCTAGTGAACTGGAAGCTCTGGGGGTGGGGGGTCCAGGAACATGTGTTTTAACAAGCCCCCTAGGTCCTTCTTGCGCACTCAACTGGGAGAAGCTATGCTTTAAAATACCAGGCCATTCTGTATCTTATTGAGCTGGACACAATTGTATGGTTTCCTCATCACCTTCCAGCATTCCATTGTCAAATAGAAGTTTCTCTTGAGGCATCCAAAAGGGGAAAGTCTGGCATATACAGGAACAAGTGTGACTCATGGGGAAATCAGTGCAATTGCAAATTCAGGAACCGTGCCCGGCTGAAAATCTAAGGGGGCTCTTTTTTTTTTTTTTTTTTCCCTTTTCTTTTTCTCTCTGCCTAAGGAGAGAAGTCTTGGAGACTCAGCCCAGGTTAAAAAAAAAAAAAAAAGTCAACATATATGCTGGTTTGGTTTGAGATTTGATTATCTCAAATTTACTTGAATTTAATAAAACCACCTTTGAAGAGGGTAAGAGCCACAGAGTTCTGAATTGCAAATTACATTGAGTTTCTGCTTTACTGACAGTCCTCAAATAAATCTTGCTTCTCTGTATGTGCGTTTTTTTTGAATCATGAATTGTCTTTTGGAGAACCAGCGGGATAATCATTTTGATCCAGGCCTCTCTTCAAAAATTGCTATCACTTGGTATTGTATGTGACTGTTGTGGGGTATACATTATAGGCAAGGATGAATTGTAAGGAATAAAACTGTCAGAACGCGTGTGTTTAGGTAGTTTGTGTTGTAATGCCATACCATTCTCTGCCTCATTCCTAAATCCTGCTGGAACCTGAAAAATAAAATATTTTTAAAATCTGAAGAAAAACAACACCCCTTAATTTAGAGCCATTTTATTGATTGACTCCTTTGACTTCGGAAGGTTAAACTTTTTGTAAAACCTAAAGAAAGTTTTCTAACTTGTCTGTTTCTTTTTTCACCATCTGTATTATGGCTAGACAGAAAATGAGTATTCTTCTAAAGTATTCCACACAAGGATGACTGCATTAAAATCATCTGGGGTGATAGACAAATTCCCCGATCCCCTTCTGCTGGGATCCAGATTCAGTAGCTGGGTTGCTCAGAAACAATTTTTTTAAAAACCGCCAAGTTTAGCAGTTAGCATCCTAGCATGCATTTCCAGCATCAATAATTTCCTAATGTGAGGGAATCATACTGATGCAGCTTAGTTATGGTTTCATGATTTTGGTGGCACAATGTTTACTGTAAATATTTTGTCCTGTTGTTAAGTAGTCAGAAATATAAATCAGTGATCCCACAGGCTAACGTAGATGTAGAAATTCAATAATAATTTAAACAAATAATTCACGAAGCCATGTGTGTCACCTCTGTGTAAGGTTCCTATGACTTTGTTAAGTGGGGAGGGGGGAAGGCCCAACCTTGTTGCAGGCTGAGGATTTAGGGATAGCAGCACCGCTGATGAATTGAATCTAGAACAATCCTCCATTGATCAGGCACTGCCAAGAATGGCTGGGAAATATCTTGTGGGAGTTTTCCAGATAATTGAAGTTTTACCCTCCAAGTATCAGCTTTCAATTTCCTCAAAATTATTAGCGTAAAAACCTAAAACTGCGAGGAGTAGCCACTTAAGAAGTGTTAATTGCCCATTCACCCTGTACCCAAAGCTGGGTAGAGCCATGACTAAGGGCACACACTTTGAGACCTCAAGAGGTCCACATCCTGAGGATGAGAGTGGGCCAGGAGCCGCTCATCACTGAGTGGCAGACTGTGGGATAGAGCATGCTCCGGGTGAGCATCAAGAGCGAGGAGGCACGACAGGTGGCCTCTGGAGGTCCTGTCTCTTGTCTCTGTGCATCTGATTCTCCGCCGTGGCCGTTACTTGCAAAGGAACTCTGCTGCAACGGGGAGGCCTTCAGGGAGCCTCGAGACGTGTCGGAATGTTTGCCTAGTCCCAGTGGCCCTGGACACTCCGGCTACTCTAACTGGTTTTCTCCTTTCCCTTTATCCATCACTGTCCTCCAACCTCTTGGCTCTGAGGGCCAAATTTGAGGCTGTCACAGGAAACCAGATAACCATGCTCATTCAATAACCTTAGTTTTAAACACAATACGAAACTCATCAACTCTGGCCGGAGGGGCAGGGGGCGGGTGTGTGCCTCAGAACTTCCCGATCCTGACAGGAAAGTTCATTGGAAAGCCTCGGGTTTACTTCCAGATTTAAGATTATATTCTGGAGAGTTCAGGCCCCTAATTGACAGACAAATAAGTGGAGGCACTTCTGTCATATTGTTTTCAAGGACCTCAAGGAATAAATATTGCCATTTGTTGTTAAAGGATTTGATTTGGTACATCTCGTGGCATGTATTTGTATTTCTGGTGAGAATTCAGAGAATTGTATGCTCTTCAAGAAGGTAATTTGTTTGTGGATTCCTCCTTGTCATCTTTGAAGGGTTCCAGTAGCCTCTGGATTCTGGGATACCTTATCTTTTCCTATGCCAAACGCAATGGCCACTAAGAGACAATGCCAGGGAGCCCAAGTGATAGAGTAAAGAAAAACCCGGAATATTGCTAAGAGCTCTTGTCTGCTTTGGTCCTGGCTCCAGTATCAAAACAGCACATTGGGTGGGAGGTATCGTGTTAGTGAAATAGGACTTCTCCACAAGGTTTTTAGTGTCTTATATGTTCAAAGGCTCTCCAACATGAAAAATGAAATTTATCATGAGCACCAGGGCAGGAGACATGGCTTTAGGTCACTTGTATTCAGATGGGACTTGTCTTATGAAAGGTAATTCATGGAATCCGAGATGTATTAGAAAGACAGATGGATGTTTTCTTGTTTGACCAAAAAGAATCACTGACTTTTTTTTTTTTTACTCGAGGGCCCATTTCCCCCTCAATCCGTAAGTAATTCACTGGAGATCAACAACTCATTTGTGTGGAGTTTGGAAGGCAGGAATGGTAGCAATGCTTAGTGATCTCCAGTAAAGGTATAGTGGCTCTGAATATTATAATTTAAGACGATAGGACAGTGAATGATCTAGACCCAGTGATTAGTAGCAAGCTTTTACATTTGTCCAGGGCTGTAGAGTTTATAGGCTCTGTTATGTGACAGTCATATTAACTATTCCTGCCCTGTGAGGTGGGGAGGGCAGGAAAGCATTATTAGCATCGGTTTATAGAAGAAAGAGATTGAAGGATTTACCAGGATCACACCATCTAGTAAGTGACAGGGCCAAAATGAGAAGCGAAGCCTTTGAGCCCTTTTTATGCTCACTTTCAGGATCCTTAACAACGAAAGGCATACTTCAACATACTTTCACTTCTCTGATCAACTGGTTTTGCTTTTGTTTTTGTTTCTGAGATTTCAGGTATTTGTAATATTTGTTTCCTTCTTTTCACTCTTAAATGAAGATGGTCTTAACGTGATTTTAGTGCTGGACGTTGGAGCTTCGGGTGAGGCAGGGACCAAGGTTAAAGGCAAGGCAAGAAGTGGGAGAAGATGACAGGAATTTGGGGCTCAAAGTCAGCAAAGTAACAGTGTTACATCTCACTCTCCCCCTGACGGATCCTGGGCTGGGGAAGATTCTGGCTCTAAAGACCCAAGGGATGAGATGGGACCCCCACCCCCAGATAATCCCAGATACTCTCTCGCCCTCTCCAGGTCCATACACTGAATCACATCTTTAAAGCCCCCTTCATTGTGTAGGGTAACTTGGTCACAGGCGCCGGGGTTTAGTGTGTGGGCCTCTTTGGGGGGCAGCTACTGCGTTCACCACACCGTGGCAGTCAATCGATGGGTTTTGGGCATGGCCCTCCCCCGACTCCACTCCACCGAGTTTGTGAGTGTGTGCACATGACCGTCTCTTTTATTTTCTCCCTTCTCTACTTATATCCTTGTTTGGTTTTCTTCTTTCATGATATATCCCTATTTATCCCATTTTTACATTCTCTTCCGCCTTTGCTGCATGTTTCTTTTTCCTTCATTATTACAATTCTTGTTCCCTCCCCCCCTTACCATTTTGCTTGTGTTTCTTACTCATTTAACTGTGTATGGCTGTTTTGAACTTGTTTCATCTTCCTGTTCTCTTCTAATTTCATTTTCTTATCACTTGCTTTCCTTTGAGCCCACTTGGTCTCCAATTTTACACAGCATTGACCCAATCTCTCTTTCTGTCCTTCTTCAACTTCCCCTCCTAACCCTCACTCTCATCCAGAGAATTCTTATCTCCATGCATACACATGGTTTCACTTCTGTGGCTCCTTCAGCCCTGGCTGTGCAGCTCATATCTTAGCAAACAGGGAAGGAGGGGAAGCAGCCAGAGCAGGGCGAAGCCATCCGTGCCATTAATCACAACCTAGGCTTGTACAGGTCTGCCTTGGAATGCCCCAAGTGCCGCATCCAAACCTGACCTTCTGGAACTCCTGCTCAGATCTCTTAGGAAAACCTTGATGGACAAGATGTACATAGTCATTGATTACACATGCGTAAATATACACGTATGTCCAATAAGAAGGGTCAGAATAGAATTTGGAGTGACTAAATGATTTAGGTGTGGATTGAATCCTTTTTGGTTGTACATCTTCCTACATTTACAACAACAAGCCTTCAAAATACAAACAGTCCCCATGTCATTGCTTTCTCAGTTTGTGCTTGCTTTTTAATATGATTCTAGTACAGTGAGCATTTTTATCAGTCACAGAACTTTCATTTATGGACGTTGCCAATAACAATGTTACTGATAGCGGAATGGCTTTACACGTACGTGTACAACTGATGTTCCTGGTCTTACTAGGCCGCAGACGGAATCCAGATGGAATAAGATCTAGATTATGCCTTTCCTCTCCAGGGAAGGGCACATGCACCAAATTTTCATTTTCAGAAGGTTCCATTGATAAATTCATGCTAAAAGTATGAGCATACACAAGGTGAACAAAACAGAAAGACTGTTCTAGGCACAATGGATACGTCAGTAAGTAAAACAGAAGACTTCTTTCTCTAGAGATGACATTGTGGAATGGGGAGTGACAACGGGTAAGTTTCTAGCATGCCGGGTCTAATAAAGATGGTTGCAGCTGCTCAGAGGGTAAGGGAAGCTTTCTCACAAGGTGATCTGTAATCAGAGATATGACATAATGGGGGAGCTGATAGTTAGAGGATGACTCAACCATTGTAACAGCTTGGTATCACTTAGGTTCCTGTGTGGGAAGGCAGTTGAGATAGTCAGACAAAGCCCCCTTTGTCTGTTAATGTGAAAAACAGGTTTTAGTTTAAATTCCTACACATAGCCATGAGTAAGTAGAAATGAACACATTCCAGGGAAGACATGCTTTTTCAAATTTGTTTGGTTTTGCAATTGGACTAAGCAAACATGTGATTATCCATGGAAACCGTAGCTCCAAAGATGGGATTAGGTTGCCCACTTCTGGGGAATTGAGAGAAGAGATCATTGCAGATCAGTTTTGAAAAGGGAAGTTTAAAAAGCTGACACTTTCCATTTATATAGCATCTAAATATACAGCATCGTCCGATAGAAATTTTTGTAACGCTGGAAATATTTTATAGGTGTTCTTTTGGAGCCACCAAGCCCCTTTGGAATGCCCGGAAGGCCAGAGAGACTGAATCTCTACCTAGAGACTGGCCTCTACTTAAGGTCTGAATAGTGGCTCCCAGGTACCTGGTCAACTAAGCGACGGTCCTCCTGGAGCCAGTTTTGAATTTTAAAACTGCTCCATCTTGGGTCACTCCCTGCCTGGTACCATAGACACCTAGACTGTGGTGATTCTGTAAAGGAGGAAGGGCCCCTTGTACGACCCCACTTCTTGGCCTCAGCAGGCCAAGCTGTAGAAATAGCTCCTTGGGCTTGTGTTTCTATCTTTGGATCATATCCATGGGTTATGGGTCTTGATTCTGATATTTTCTTTTCTGTCTCCTGAAAGGCAGGTAATCGCTCAGTCTCAATCAATAGCAAGAAATGGCTTCTCCATTGGGATATTAATCAGAAGTTTCTATAGAATGCCAATCCACACAAGTAGGTTTCCTAGAGGAAGGAGAGGTTTGGGTGCAAAGACTAGGTTTTATTTGTCATCATTCAGAGCCCCACTCCCAAAGAAAGAAATCACAAATCCAATTCGCCTCACTGGCGCCACTGGCCCCTGTGTTCCTGAGGCGTGTCACCACTGTTGGGTCGTCCCAGGCCAGTGCGGCCCAATTGAGAAAAGCCGGTGAAGTTGAATTTGTGCCCTTTGCTTAAATTTCATCCTCAAAGCGTGCCCTTCAGGATGTCACTTTTTTGGTGTGTGTTTAAATCACTTTTCAAAGTGAAGGCACAATTCCTTTGCTGTTTATATGCTCAAAATGCACACTTTCTATTTTCCAAATCTACAGACGCAATAATTTAATTTTCAAAAGTTAGGAAGTCTGGGGTCAGATTTTAGCCCTTGTGCTTTAGAAATCTGGGTAAACATTGTTATCATTTTCTTTTCCTTCTTTCTTTCTCTTTGTTTCTTGCTTGCTTGCTGCCTTGCTTTGTGTGTGTGTGTGTGCGTGTGTGTGCGCGTGTGCGTCTGTGTGTGTTTATTATAAACTTGAGAGGACTAGTGATTTTTTTCTCCCAAAGTAGAGAAGACAAAAATCTCTTGTTTTACATTTTACTTCTTATTTTACTTACCAAGCAGAAATTTGTTGGGTTGGTTTCTTACCTACGAACATCTAACGTCTGTGTGTCCTGGGATTGAGGATTGCCTACCACAAGCTCTTTAAAAGGCTGATACTGATGGGCAGAGATTTAGTATTCTTTTCTTTTTTAATAAAAGATTTTATTTATTTATGTATATGAGAGAGAGAGAGAATGAGAGCGAGCAACAGGGGGCGGGCAGAGGGAGAGGGAGAAGCAGGCTCTCAGCTGAGCGGGAAGCCTGACTCAGGGCTTGACCCTAGGACCCTGAGATCATGACCTGAGCTGAAGGCAGACACTTAGCCAACTGAGCCATCCAGGCACCCCAGAGATTTGGTATTCTAATTATAAGACATATATATAGATGTGTTGATGAAGTTAATAATACAATATATGTTAATTAATTGAATTTAAATAAAGTATATAGAAGTGAACAAATTAGATAGCATTCATGTAAAAATTTGGCATTATTATATTAGTTTCATGTTTAGGAATTTGTATGAATAATTTTTAAAAATAATTCTTATTTTAGTATCTCCATATGGTAAGCATTTCTTCAGTAATTTCCTTGTACCTGATAGGGAAGGAAGGAATAAAGCAACATCAATTATCTTGGCTTTTGAATTTCCAAAGTCTTTCCTTAGCCTTTTAGCATAATCAGAATTGTAACCCATTATTCCACTTAAGTTATTAATAATTTCTTAGTTATTATTTATGATGCACCGGTACTCTAAAGTAAGCATGGAGGGGCGCCTGGGTGGCTCAGTCGTCAAGCGTCTGCCTTCGGCTCGGGTCATCATCGCGGGGTCCTGGGTTCGAGCCCCACATCGGGCTCCCTGCTCCGCGGGAGGCCTGCTTCTCCCTCTCCCACTCCCCCTGCTTGTGTTCCCTCTCTCGCTGTCTCTCTCTCTCTGTCAAATAAATAAATAAAATCTTTAAAAAAAAATAAAGTAAGCATGGAGACTTTTAAAAATAAAATCATTCTTTATCACTACCCACTTAGTTAATGATCAGATAGTATTTGCAATATGAAAAATGTCTAATTTCACATATTGATGTCAAGTAATAAAAAAACTGATAATAAATATAGATATTAATTATGTACTTCATTTACTGAGAAAAATAATTCTGTTTAATTTTCTCTCTGATTATAATGACACATCTAGATGCTGTGAAAATAAAACCATAGCAAATACTTGAGGGTCTTTGAAAGGAGAGATAAAGGACTATATTTCAAAAGTAGCCCAAATGTCCATTGACAGATGAATGGATAAAGAAAATGTGGAATATGTATACAATGGGATATTACTCAGCCATAAAAAAGAACGAAATCTTGCCATTTACAACAACATGGATAGAGCTAGAGTATCATGCTGAGCGAAATCAGTCATCAGAGAAGGACAAACATCATACGATTTCCCTCATACGTAGAATTTAAGAAATAAAACAAATGAACATGGGGGGGGGCAAAGAGGGAGGCAAACCATAAAACAGACTCTGAACTCTAGAGAACAAACTGATGGTTACCAGAGGGGGGGGGGGGGGGTGGGTTAAATGGGTGATGGGGGTTAAGGAACGTACTTGTTGTTGTGAAAACTGCGTGTTGTATGTAAGTGATGAATCACTAAATTCTACACCTGAAACTAATAGTACACTGTATGTTAACTAACTGGAACTTAGGTAAAAACATGAAAATTAATGAAAAAAATATATCGGCTAGTTCTGAAAAACCAACCAACAAACAAACAAACAAAACATAGCCTGGACCTGAGTTACAAATTATTCATGTCAGATGGTTTTGTCTCTCCTTTTGTTTTTATGGGATATAAGTATTCATGCCTTATAATTAACTACAGCAGGATGCAAGGATAACCCTCTTCTTAATTTAAATATAATTTCCCCTTACTGGCTCTAGGTCCTCAAATAATTACACATTTGCATTGAGGTACATTAAATCGAAATTAAGATGATACTATACCTTTATAGGGACATTTCCGATATAACTCACAGAGGAGTCTTTTGGATGAACTTGTCTATTCCCAGTTATTATGCAGATACTTAGGATATGAGCATAACCTCAAATACTAGTTTTTCTTCACCGTATATTTGTAGAAATCAAAGATATTGAATATGTTATTCATATATATGTAATATATCTATGGTATTACCTGCCTTTTCCCACTTGAATTCTAATATGTAAAACTTTATTATCTTTAATAAAATTATTATAATAATTACTATTAAAGAGAAAGGCATTGGGGCGCCTGGGTGGCTCAGTCGTTAAGCGTCTGCCTTCGGCTCAGGTCATGAGCCCAGGGTCCTGGGATCGAGCCCCGCATCGGGCTCCCTGCTCAGCGGGAAGCCTGCCTCTCCCTCTCCCACTCCCCCTGCTTGTGTTCCCTCTCTCGCTGTGTGTCTCCCTGTCAAATAAATAAACAAAATCTTAAAAAAAAAAAAAGGGAAAGGCATTATTTTTCTCACCAATAATAGTTGGCTCATTTGTTAGTGACTAACTGTATACCAAAGAGATATTGGTATAGGAATTTTTAGTAAAAGCTTCTTCATGCTAGGTTTTTAATATCTTTATGAAGGCTTATAATTATTTTAAATTATTAAAGAGATATATGAATTCTTCAAACTAAATCAGTTATTTGTCAGGGAGAGCTTGGGTTTTTTTGTTGTTTTTGGTTGTGTGTGTGTGTGTGTGTGTGCGTGTGAAGTACATAGTATTTTAGTTAGGGCCAGATTGTAAATATTTAGGTTTTGCTGGCCCTATGGTCTGTGTTACAACTCTGCTGTCTTAGCACAAAAAGAGACATAAACAATACATCAATGAATATGCATGGTTGGTTCCAATAAAACTTTATTTACACTAACAGGAAATGGGCTGGATTTGGTCTGTGGGTCATAGTTTGTCAACTCTGGCTTAGAGGAGAAACAGCTGTGTGCCTATAGAACCACTCTGGTGAGAGAAACACTTGGTGGCCATGTTCGTGTGGATGCTGCCTGTGTCCTGGCTGCCCGTTGGTGCCATCTCTCCAATCAGATAATGGAAATGTGCTGGAGATTTCTCTCCCTGTCTTCATGGAGATCATCTTAAGGAATTTTTGAGATTTATGCACCAAATGAGATCTGTCAGTGCCAAGTGGAAAAAATACGAATTATTTCTACTGATTTTCTCAATAAGCAGGCCCTCTTTTGCAGCCTGATAGTTGGGCTAATCTCCTGTTATGAACATATTTTCTAATTGTACTTTGAATGTACTTAGATGTACTTTGAAAATGACCTGCCATCCAGGTGCCAGGATAGTTGTTGCAGAAAGGAGCCAGGTTAGCTTGTAGATAGGGCCTCAGGAAACATGTTCTGGTAGTTCTGTGAGCTCTTTACTGTGAGAGCCATCTCCTGATGTTCTTCATGCTATAGGTACTGTGGTCAAGTCAGATGTGAAACTGATAACTTAATAAGTGAATTGATGGAAAATTATAATCTACAGTGAGCTTTGAATTGTAGGAGGTGACAATACAGCATGTTGGGACTCCAAACTCAATGTCTCGTTTTGCAATGACTATAATTTTCCAGGGAGAAAATTATCTAAGTTCTGATCTCATTTTCCCCCTTCCATTGTTGACTCTGCATCAGAGAGAGAACACTGGTCCTGCATTAGGACTGACATCAGAGGAAAGAGAAATGTTTATAGCTGGAGAGGACCTTAAAGATGAGGAAGAGGATAATAATTTTGATGACCACAACAATGATTGTGACCCCAGAGATTTAAATAGCAAGTTTTGTTTACAAAATGCTATTTCAATCCTATCAGTTTATGGTAGTTAAAACAAAGGTTTGGGTTATGTGGCTTTTGGAAGCCTAAAGGAAAGAAAGTGAAACTGAAGTACTTGGAATTTTGCCTCCTGATACCAAGTTAGGAAAAAGAGGAGACAAAGCTTAAAATGAGACCCAGTTTGAAGAGTTTGTTTGTTCAACCTGCCTATTTTTCTAATAGTCACTCTGTTTCTTCTGCCGGTGACACTGGGTTTGAGACGAGTATGTGCAGTTGAACAGTACCTGCTCCTGGCTGCCGTTACAGACCCATGCAAACTCAGGGAGCCAGCCACAGCCCTGAAACTCAATTCGCCCAAGTGACAACGGACCGTCTGTGAACTAGAGTCAATCACCAACTTTCAACCAAATGTGTCTTTCTGCCTTTCCTGTGGCTCTGTCCAAACCCCGATTGCTAGTCTTGCGGGTACTGACCGCGAGATAATCTGGCATGCCCAAGTGTCCTTTTTTAAGGCACTGTTCAAAATATGGCTCATTACCCTCTGATGTTTCCCTGAACAGGTACCCTCTGATGTTAAGCTTTGAATAAAATGGGAGAAGTGGCAGGGAAATGCTGCACAGAGTAGAAGGGAGAAGAATGTGTGCTGCGGTTTAATGACCATGATGATGACAGTTTCAACTACCACCATTTTTGAACATTCACAGTGGGTGAGGGACAGTATTGTTTTATAGTTACTATCTCATTTCATCCTCACATTACTCCCCCGAGATAGATATTATTCTTTCTATCTCATATATGAGAAAATTGTGCCTTAGAGAGAGATCAAATACTTTATTAGATCTTGAAGTCATACAGGTAGTAAGTGGTAGAGGCAGGATTTGACCTCAGTGCTATGGCGTCCAAAGCACACACTCATAAGTACTAAGTGGTACTGTCTCCTGATGGCTGGTCTTTAAGTTTGTGGCTAATTAGGAACACTTGCGGGCTCTTGACTCTCAAAGTGTGGCCCTCAGCCCAGCAGTACCAGTAGCACCCGGGAGCCAGTTAAAAATGCAAAATCTGTGTTTCCATTCCAGACCTGCTGAACACAATTGGAATTTTCACAGCAGTCCTAGGTGATACATACGCCTGTTAAAATTTGAAAAGCGCTGGCCTAGATTTGTCTTAGACATCTCCTACCTAATACCCAATAGTCTAAAGGCCCACAGAAACACCTTATCATCAGGAAGGGGACTGAGGAACAAAACAAACAGAAACTACTGCAATGTACAAGAAAGCATTCACTGGGGGCCCCTGAAGTCCACGTATAGAATATTATAGAGGGGCTCAAGGGAGCCCAAGGGAATGGTGGACACAGGTTCATTCAGACCGGCATACTTTTGAAAGGGAAAGGGTCACTAGTAATAATGAAACTGGGACATAAGGCATAAACTGAAACTGCCTTAAGGAAACTGGGACATATGGTCAACTCAATTACAGCACCTAAGGCTTATTTGGTGAGAATCCATGGAAATATTAGGATTCTCTAGTCTGTAAAAAATGAGGGTGGAAAGATGGGAAGTTTAAAGCCTACAGATTAAAATGGGGTGACAAGTACTTGTTTATTAAATTATTTTATTTCATCCCAAATTTTTATTAAGCCCTCTCCTTCTCTGTCAGGTATTTTATAGGCTGTGGGGATACAGAGGTGGACATAACACAATAGAACGTCACAGGACTAGATAATACCCTTTAAGCAACATTAAGAGACATGATTATAGAGTAAGAGTTAAGCTTGTGGGAGTCGTAAATGGAAAACATGTTTGTTCCATTTTTAAACCTGTATTTTAAGAAAGTGATATAGTCTTAACATTTTTAAATGCAGAAATTCTAAAACAATTTTAGATAAATTCATGGAAGATGAATCCAAAAGTGATCGTCAAGGCATGTTAGGAAGTTAGTATTGGAGGTGGGATAAGAATGCCATTTGAGAGGATAACAGAATTTACTTCCTCTCTCTAATATGCCACGTGGATCTTCTGACCCATATGGAACCCCGGGCCAAACGGGCCCTGATGAAACTTGGAACACATAGAAGCTTTGGAGTTCATCCTCTTTTGTGGGTTGTAGAATGGAGTATTTATCTTAAGGTTTTGTCCACCCTGAGCCGTACCTCATAAATGCCAAGTACAGCATGTGCATCTTCCATGCTGAAAAATAAACAGCAACCTCATCCTTTGTAAACAGTAATGCAATATGCTTAGTGAGATTTACAGATGCATCCGTTTAGATAAACAGTGAGAATCCTTATTAATAATTAGACCTTATGCAAGACCCATGGCCATGTATACTACATAGGAAGATGATTATATGACCACCACTCCTCTCGAGTGCCTACAACAGATTCTAGCACATAGTAGGAAATCATTTAAAGTTTGTGGGACAAGTAAACAAATCCGATGGCATTTCAGAGATGCTGAAAAAGGAAAGCAGTATTAGTGGTTCCTATTTCAGTTCTTTTCTCAGAGTGCAGGATTGCTCCAAAGCAGCTCACATAGATCATCCTAGCTCAGTGCTGGAAACCAGGAAGGAGAGGGCAAGGATTGACTTTGTGGCTTTGCCAACTGTGTCTTCTATTCTGGTTTGGTTTCCTTCATTTGCAGAAGCAGATGTGCCTGCCCGATAGGGCGGAAGCCTGGAAGACCCAAGATCTGGAGGTAACAACATCCTGGTCTCTCAAACTTCCTGGGTGATTCATTGGCCAGCCACAACTACAAGATTTGTCACTTCCAGAAACCCAACCCCATTGGTGCTCTTGTGAGATGGGCTTATATCCAGAGCAAGTAACAATAATTGGCAAATTATAGACAGCCATGTTGTTTCCACATACTACTTCGTGAGCTTAAAGCAAACGAATTTAAAACTTGAAATATTCTGGGTGCCTGGGTGGCTCAGTTGGTTAAGTGTCTGACTTCGGCTCAGGTCATGATCCCAGGGTCCTGGGCTTGGGTCCTGCATCGGGCTCCCTGCTCAGCGGGGAGTCTGCTTCTCCCTCTCCTTCTGCCCCTCCCCTCTGCTCATGCTCTCTCTTGCACGCGCACGCTCTCTCTCCCAAATAAATAAATAAAATCTTTTTAAAAAATAAAAGTAAACATGAAATCCTTAAAAAAAAAAAAAACTTGAACTATTCCTTTCTTAGAGCTAGTTCCATATGAAAGTACTGGGTCAAGCAAACCCCTCCTGAAAGCCATCCCTTCTGTCTTTTTCAGCTAAACCTCACATAAGGATAATTTACACTCAGAGCTACTTTACATACTCATCTCTATTCACTCCTCAGCCCTCTGCCAGCTGACTTTCACACAATCACTCTTGAATCTCTTTTATTCAGGGTTATAGAAGATCTCATTACCAAATTCAGGAAGATGAGCCCTTATTGCATTTAAAATTTGGTGGCCTTTGAATCCAACTCTGTTTCTTCCTGGCAACCTCTTTTCCTCCATTTCCCACAACTCCTCTATGTCTCCGGATGTCTCCGAGTACTACCCCTTGACCTCCTCTGCAGGCCTCTTTTCCTTCTTCTGCTCTTTAAACGCATTTCCATCTTAGCCCTCTTCCCTTATCACTGTATACACATTCCTTTCACCCTGTTTCCAAGTCCATGGCTTCAGCTACCGTTTACTTGGTTTCAGGATCTTTTTGCGTTGCAAGAAACAGAGACACGCTTGATGGTTTCAGATAGGAGGAATTCATGATGAAGTTACAAGGGAAGGAATGCGAAGAGGAGAAAAACATCGTAGTCCTTGGGAGAACTGGCGCCCTACTCCAGGCAAGACTCAGAAGGAACTCATCACTGTGCAAAATATGGGTCTTCAGCAATGCTAGACATTTACCAGGCTGGAGACTCAATTTGGCTCACTCTCTGTTTTAGTCTCTCTCCTCCCCGCCCCCGACCCACATCATACCTTCCTCCCTCAATCCTGCCTCTCTTCGCTCCCCATCCCTTCTCTGTGGTCTCAAATACCTTCTCTTGACTTCCCTTCTCTTTCCCTCATGGCTTCTGCTCATTGGTGTCATCTTTTGCCTCCTGGTTTCTGCTTTTTCTCTGACTACTCGTAATTCCTTGGTATATACACTTTATTCTAGAACTTAAAACATTGCTCTGATGTTTCCTTTTGCCTTCTTTCAGTGCCTTCTGGAAGTAGGTAGAAGATGTATTTATGGGTGCATATATGTATAAATGAATGAAGGAAAGAAAGGAAGGAAGGAATGCAACTTTGAACCAGATCCAGTCTCATCTTTGCATCTTCAGTGGCTGCCTATGGCATGATAGTTTCCAGTTACTGAGCACCTAGTATATATCTGACATTATGTCATTTACATATATTTCTGAACTTCACGCACTCGTAAAAAGTGATGGTGTTTTTCCTTTCTTTTCATATAAGGAAACTGTGGCTCTCACAGATTAAATTACTTGCACTAGATTGCAGTGCCAGAAATGGTGTAGCCAGGATTTTAAAACTGTTATGCTTTTCAGGAAGTATTTGAATACCTGAATAAATGAATGTCCAGTAGGGTTTTTTTGCGTTCCTTTTTAAATAAAACCAATAGTAACCAAGGTATATTTTGATAATAGTGATTAAAATAAGAACTGTTTCGTCTTTTATGTCTCTAGAATTCTTAGCTTGTGAAAATACAGACCAAGAGGAGAAATAACTGTCTTTGACTTTGGAAGGCCTGTTGGATGGGTGGAATGGATTAGGAAGAATTCAGCTACAAGTAATAGAATACTCCCCCTCCAACAGAATTAAAGAGCAATGAAATTGCAGTCTGACGTCATAAGAAATCCAGAGTGGTGTAAGATCCATGTACAAAATATTAGGATGGCAGATCTTTCTCTGTGCAGGCTCTGTCCTGCTCTATTTGTTGGCTTTCAAGATGGCTCATTGGTAATAAGATGGCCACATCAATTCCAAACATCACGTGCTATCTGATTGGGGCCAGAGAGAGAAGTACAGGCCACGTCTTCCTTTCTCCTCCTTAGCAGGGGACTTTCCTCGAATCTTCATATCTCATTGGCTGCAACTGGGTTGCATGCTGTGGCAATGACTCTTGGTTGCTGCCCCTCTCCCGGCCTGCCTTGCACTGCCTCCCGTACAGCTAATTGTGGCCATGTGACCGATGAGGGCTTCCTGTTGGCTGGAGGACAGATATATTTTCCAGAGCTCGAGCAGCCATGTTGGGCCCGAGGTAGCACAGCAAACTGACAGACAAGTAAGCTGGTGGGAGCCTCTGCCCTGGTGGCATTGTGGTGTTCCAGGGTGCCTGCCACCCGGCTTCTTTCTCCACCAGGGAATTGTACTTGCATCTTATTTCAAGCCACTGTTATTTTTATTTCTTGCTCTTTTTGTGATTGTTATGCAACTGAACTTAATCTGATGTCCATTTCCCTCCTGATAACAGTCCTGGCAAATGTAAGGGCATAACCACAAAAATAATGACTAAAAATAATGAGGCTCTGTCATTGGAACCAGGGATGGGTCATGTACCCTTCGTCACACGGGGGAAGGTTGAAAGGCTAACAAAACATCAGACCTCGATTTGGAAGGAGGTGGGAAGGGGAAATGAAGGGGAAATGACTGCTGGATAGGCAACTAACAGAGGCCGCTCACCAAGTTAAGTAGCTTTCCCAAGGTCACATGGCTTGTTATTGGTAGAAGAGAAATTCCAGCTCAGGTTGTCTAAGAGCAAGTTCGGTGGACTTATCTTTACCAGCTGAGTTTAGTTGACAATTTGTCACTGATATTACAAAGGAAATTCATTCAAATCTGGGAGATGGCACCCCAACTCTTAAACATCTATTGCTTCATGGCTTCCATCTTACTAAGATACAAATGGTTAGCAGTTCCTTCCCCACTGGTGGGGATCGTCCGCCTATAGATGATGCTACACTCACATGGAAAAACGGCAGGGAGAGCAGACCACTTCAGAGTTATACACTTGGCCATGGGTAATAATGTAAGAAAACTTTGCCTTGCTCGTGTTGTGTGCCTGAGCCAAGTGTTGAAATGGCAAGTATTTGCCTAGCACGTGAGCGGGGAGGCGGCAGGGTTGGGGGGTGAGGTGAACTGGGATTATTTCAAGTGGTAGGAGGAAGCCAACCCAGTTGTATGTTTGTGGGCTTTCTAAAGATTGAGGTCATTTGGAAAACAGTCTGCACTGCACCGTGCACGTGGGTTTCTTTGTCAACACCATCCCGGTGCTGACCCTCGAGGTTTTACTTCCCTTCACATACTGCGGCTCCGTTTAGGGATACGGCATGGTGCGTGGATCTCAAGGGTGGGGGCCTCATTAGCAATTTGTGGAACTCGGTAGCCATCTCAAACAGGCAAAACCAGTAGGAACGATACTGCTGGAAAATCCTGTAACTCAGCTTTCTTTTATATGGTTTTTATCTTTTTCTCCTTGTTTTAAGAGGGCCTTCAAAGTGAGGTAGCAGAGGGCAATAGTGCTTTTGTTATGATGCGTCTATATCTAGATCAAGTTCTCTTAGTCAACTGACAAGGTGGGGAAAACATTTTGTGTTTGTGGATAGTGTTTGCATAAGATCCAAAGGCAAATTTTATCTATGTGACTGATTGATACGAATGGCCTTCCGTCCCAGTGGATTTTACAGAATGGTCTCACTGATGCTGCGAGGCAGGAGAAAGAAAACAAATCTGAAATCTACAAGATCCCTGGAGAAGCATCTTCTCAGAAGACAGGGGAGGGGATATTGTTCTAAGTGTGAAGCAATACAGTGTAAAATTATCGTGTTTAATAATGCTTGTGCTAAGATGATTAGGAATTTTGAATACACTGGAATCTGGTGGTAGGAAGTTTGGTACTGAATGGACTAGTCTTTTATTATAGGTTTAAATATGATTTGGAGGTTATATTGACAGGACTTATGGGCAAACCTGATTACATTTAATCTTCCTTGGGGGCCATTTACAGAATTAATTTGTTGATTCTAAGTAAGTTCCTCTTACTAATGAATGAAGTTTATTCTTTTGTTATTCTGAGTAATTAAGTGTTCCCAAATGTGAAAAAAAAAAAAAGTTGCATATAAAAAGTAAGGTTTTTCTGACATCGCTAATTCAGGTTGGGTCAACTGTCTCATGGAAGATGGATGTGACCCTACAAGATTTGTATGTAGACTGATGCCATTACCCGTCAAAGGACTTGACACTCACAGAAGGAAGAAATGATGGATCATACAGAGTACTGGAAGTGTTTGCTCTCTTAAGGAAATGCTATGGCAGATACTACTGTAAGAAAGTATTATTAATCAATGGAGAATGTACCTGTTCTATTATCTATAGAGTTCTTCTAAATAAGATGTATTTCTTTTTAAGAAGATAAATGCCACAAATTTAATTTTGACTTTCTGTAGGTCTTTGCGTTGAACTGTTCATAGACATGAATGGATGGCCTTTATGGTGATAAAATAGAGTAATAGAATGAAATGTCCCAAACTGGGTTTTCTGTTATAAAAAGGTGGTAGAGTCAAGGTGTAGGAGAATTTACACAATTGAGATCACTTGTGGCCACCTGAGGAAAATAATTAAGCTCTAGTTAAGAATAGTTATACGACCTAGAAATTCCATTCCTAGATGTCTTCCTAAGAGAAATGAAAACCTATATCCACACAGAAACATGCACAGGAATGTTTATGGCAACATTATTTATAGTAGCCAAAAAGTGGAAACAATCAAAATGTCCATCAACCAGTGAATAGATAAGCAAATGCGATATATGTATACAGTAGAATATTATTCAGCTAGAAAAAGGAATGGTAAGTGCTACAACATGGGTGAGCCTTGACAACATTACGCTAAGTAAAGAATGCAGACGCAAGAGACCCATACTGTACGATTGCATTTATATGAAGTACCCAGAATAGGCAAATACATAGAAAGCAAATTCATGGTTGCAGGGACTGGGGAAGAGCAGAGTGGGGAACAACTGCTATTGGGTACGAGTCTCTTTTTGGAATGGTGAAAATGCTTTAAAATTGATTGTGGTGATGGTTGCACAACTCTCTGAACATATTAAAACCTGCTGGACTGCAGACTTTAAGGTGGTGAATGTTATGGTATGTGAATTATATCTCAGTTTTTTAGAAGTGATAGTTAAGACACAAGTTTGAACAAAAGCAGACCTGGTTGGTAATCCTAGCTCCTCTACCTACACAGTAGAGATTTATTGAGAAAGTCGCTCTGTCCGTAGCACACCGCTGGTCATGACTTAGAGGATACCCGAGATGATCCCTGGGCTGTAAGTGACTTATTAGCACAGAAGAGAGATGCTGTGTGTCACTCAGGCAGATCTGTGCAGCCAGCTAGAGAGGCCCCATATTTGAAAAGTGCTGCAACATTGGGGGAAGGAAGGAGAAAAAAAAATAGTGCCGCTATTTGAACGCAATGGATAGAATTAGGAGTCTGATCGACTGAGCAAAAAACATACCAGATTTGGAGCCCAATAAAGGCATGAGCCCAATCATGAGAGTGTAGGATACAGATTTCTCTAACTCCACCCCTCATCTAACTTAAAAAGAGAAAGAATTTCCCACCAACTGAATGGGAGAAAAGCCAGGAATCCTGTGAATCAGAGCCCCTTGGATTTCATCCATTTGCATTGCTCTGGAAGTGATTAAGTCCCGTGATGAACCGGTGTCTGTAAAGAATGATGCATTGTGCATGTGTCTGTCATTTTGATATTAATTTAAAAGGTAACTAGAAGAAAATTACTTCCCAGTTCAACGCAGTTTGGGGGTGGTTCATAAGCACAGCACCATGGTAATTAAAATCCACAGTGAAATGCTCAGAGGCTGCAGGAGCGAAGGCCGTGGTATTCTCAGTTGACCCAAAGAGTCATCTACTGGCAGGTCATAGAGCTGTGATGAAATTCCCCAGCAATAAAAGGTGAAAATGAACTAACCGGAGCCACAGACTCAGTTAGGACTAAGAGCATAACCAAGAGCAATAAAGAGGTAAAGCAGATATTTGAAAATGTGCTCCCTTCAGTCAGTATGCCCTACAGTAATGTTCTCACCTGACTTTAACTCTGTAGCATCGTTTTCCTCGTTTCTGGGTCAAGGCAATGTGGATGTTTTGTGTTATTTAATGACGTGATAGATTCTCAAGTTGCTTTGTTGTAATTTAACTATATAGTGATTAGATGGATATAAATCTTCTAGAGAGTTTTGTTAGTTATTAAAAGGTACCTATATTATATTAAAATACAATATATGCTATGTATCTTACAACATTATATCAAATAATGATATTGAATCATTATAGTGTTGAAGTGCAGTCTAACAAAATTCATTAATGTCCCATCAGATATCAGAAAAGTATAATATTTTTGAAAAGACAAGTTAAAAAAATGACCAGCGATTGAAAGATTTAAGAAAAAACCCATGTTGACACACTACTATGATATTTTGCCACAAGACAGCCTAAACCATGTTTTTATCACTCTGATGTCCAAATACTTCCAATTAGGTTAGGATCGTTTACCCTAGTGAAAGCAGTCAAGCAAATAGCCACCTGGCCTAACTAGACTTTCCACCGTGGGTGAATCGTTCCTCATTCTTTAACCTGAATCCCCTGGAGAAAAAGTCGAAGGTTAACCGAGCAGCAAGGGGCTGGGGAGCACCTGCTGCATGCCCCGTAGCTAAGCTGTTGGGGCCGACGTGAAAAAGCGTGAGGCATCATCCCATTCTTCAGAGGGTGTGGATAGCGTATAGGGTGCTGGCAAAGCTGTCTCCCACTACATTGTCTTCAGAATAGGATCAGCCTTAAGTGAACTTCTAACGTTTGGTTCGGGCCTTTATTATTTAATTAGCATGGATCTGTTTGTCAGGGAGACTCTGCCACCTGCTACACTCCTTAGCCAGCCAGAGCCATCAGTAAACTTTGCGTCTCCCCTTTCTAAGCATCTCCTTCTCCCTTAACGAACCCCTGCCTTTTCTTCCTGTCGTCAGAAGTAATGTAGGAGAATTGAATCACAGTGGTGGGACCTCAAAGGTCATATGTTTGGCCTTTCCCCCAAAGCGGGAATCTTTTGCTCCACGTTGAGGATGGATGAGCCAATGGTTATCTGCACGAGCCTCTGAGTGTTGAGAATCTCCTTACCCCTAAGTCACTTATGGTTGGGTAAATGTTTTCTTTAGGAAGGATCTCCTTGGGAAAGCCTGGGACTACTCCCCAGAATTCCCATTCAGTCATTTGAAATCTTCTCTCTTGAAAGAGAGGCCAGATCTACATCTGTTGAGAGGATCATATGGTTCTTATTTCCTCTATTAACGTATTGTATCACGTTGATTGATTTGCGGATGTTGAACCAACCTTGCAGCCCAGGAATAAATCCCACTTGGTCGTGGTGAATAATCCTTTTAATGTACCGTTGGATCCTGTTGGCTAGTATTTTGGTGAGAATTTTTGCATCCATGTTCATCAGGGATATTGGTCTGTAATTCTCCTTTTTGATGGGGTCTTCGTCTGGTTTTGGGATCAAGGTAATGCTGGCCTCATAAAATGAGTTGGAAAAAAAAAGAAGATAGTAGGAAGGGAAAAATGAAGGGGGGGCAATCGGAGGGGGAGACGAACCATGAGAGACTGAGAAACAAACTGAGGGCTCTAGAGGGGAGGGGGTTGGGGGGATGGGTTAGCCTGGTGATGGATATTAATGAGGGCACTTATGGCAGGGAGCACTGGGTGTTATAAGCAAACAATGAATCATGGAACACTACATCAAAAACTAATGATGTAATGTATGGTGATTAACATAAGATAATAAAATTAAATTAAAAAAACAAAAGATAGGCCAGATCTACTACTGAATTTACCTGCTGGCCAGTCAGCATTTCTGTTATCCCACATTTCTGTTATCCCAACCCCAGGCAGACTAAACAGCCTTAATTCCTTTTGTGGACTTCAAAGTTTTGTTAAATGACTCTCCAGAAACTTCCCCTCCTAGCCACACTACCCTATTCAGGGTTTGCTGGATGCATCAGTGTCTTTCAAAGGCGTGGCCTCTGAACAGTTTGCTGCTCCAGGAGTATCGTGGTCTGGGTGGAACCCAGGGCATTATCACTTTTCTTGAGTTGGATTCCCAAGTTCTTGTCATGCAGCCTAAGTTTCCTTTACCTGGTTTAGCACTTTGGTCAGATTTCCTTTGAGCTTAGTGGACAAAGAGCTCTACCTATTCCTCAAGTCACTTCTCTATCTCTGATTAATTTTTCTTATAATTTAAATGCAAACTTCTCTCTAATTTTTTGAATCTTTTTGTTTTAGTCTCATTCTAAACATTTGGAGCTAATTAAATTATTATATGTAAACTTAAACTATATTTTAAAACCCTAATTCTCCCTTATTATCTATTTTTCTTAGCTTAGTGCCATCTGCAAATTTGATAAGCATGATCTAGACTTTTATGTCAGTTTTTGATGAAGTTGTTGAGCAAGCTGGGGCCAAGTGTCTGCCATTGTAGTTTTGCCCTCTTTGTTAATTAGTTCTTTCCTTTTTTTTTTTTTTTTAGACAGGGAGCGCAAGAGAGTGGGGGAGGGGTAGGTAGGGAGGGGCAGAGGGAGAAGGAGAGAGAATCATCTTAAGCCTGACTCGGGGCTCCATCTCATGACCCTGAGATCATGACCTGAGCAGAAATCAAGAGTCAGACACTTAACTGTCTGAGCCACCCTGGTGCCTGGGTTAATTAGTTCTTAAGTTCACATGAATGTACAACCATTTCTGCTACATTTTACTGTCTGGTCCACAAAGGTTCCAGAAAGTTTTGTCCAGTACTTCACTGAAATTGGTCATTTATGTAAACCTTCAGGCTCCTTGGTAATGGGAGAAAAGTGGAGATAGATGGTCTGTTGAGGAAAAATATATTGAGGCTAAGGAACTATTGGGACATCCTTCTATATAAAAGAACTGTAGATTACTATGTTTACCTTTGAGTTTATTCTATCGTAGATCACATTCCCTTCCTAACTAAAATTCTGTGGTGTAGTGAGTCTGTATGAGTAGTCCTTATTTCCCATTAAAGGATGATGATGATCATGATGGTGGTGGTGGTGGTGGTGAAAAAATATGTGTATATATTTCATTTAATCATGACAATGAGCTTGTAGGATAGATGTTGCACACTGACCCTGGACCCCGACTAGTTTGGACACTCACAACTATTAGGCTGTCTTTGGTAGATAATGGAAACCATTAAAGAAGTGAAAGGTGGTACAGAAGAGAGAATCAGCGATATAGAAGACCAAATGATGGAAAATAAAGAGGCTGAGAAAAAGAGAGAGAAACAACCACAGGATCATGAGGGCAGAATTCGAGAGATAAGCGATACGATAAGACGAAACAACATTAGAATAATTGGGATCCCAGAAGAAGAAGAAAGAGAGAGAGGGGCAGAAGGTATATTGGAGCAAATTATAGCAGAGAACTTCCCTAATGTGGGGAAGGAAACAGGCATCAAAATCCAGGAGGCACAGAGAACCCCTCTCAAAATCAATAAAAGGTCAACACCCTGACATCTAATAGTAAAACTTACAAGTCTCAGAGACAAAGAGAAAATCCTGAAAGCAGCTCAGGAGAAGAGGTATGTAACCTACAATGGTAGAAACATTAGATTGGCAACAGACCTATCCACAGAGACCTGGCAGGCCAGAAAGGACTGGCATGATATCTTCAGAGCACTAAACGAGAAAAATATGCAGCCAAGAATACTATATCCAGCTAGGCTGTCATTGAAAATTGAAGGAGAGATAAAAAGCTTCCAGGACAAACAAAAACTAAAGGAATTTGCAAACACAAAACCAGCCCTCCAAGAAATATCGAAAGGGGTCCTCTAAGCAAAGAGAGACCCTAAAAGCAGCATAGATCAGAAAGGAACACAGACAATATACAGTAACAGTCACCTTACAGGCAATACAGTGGCACTAAATTCATATCTTTAAATAGTTACCCTGAATGTAAATGGGCTCAATGCCCCAATCAAAAGACACAGGCTATCAGATTGGATTAAAAAATAAGACCCATCAATATGCTGTCTGCAAGAGACTCATTTGAGACCCAAAGACACCCCCAGATTGAAAGTGAGGGGGTGGAAAACCATTTACCATGCTAATGGACATCAAAAGAAAGCTGGGGTGGCAATCCTTATATCAGACAAATTAGATTTTAAAGCAAAGACTGTAATAAGAGATGAAGAAGGACACTATATCCTACTTAAAGGGTCTATCCAACAAGAAGATCTAACAATTGTAAATATCTATGCCCCGAACATGGGAGCAGCCAATTATATAAGGCAATTAATAACAAAAGCGAAGAAACACACGGACAGCAATACAATAATAGTGGGGGACTTTAACACCCCCCTGACTGAAATGGACAGATCATCTAAGCAAAAGATCAACAAGGAAATAAAGACTTTAAATGACACACTGGACCAAATGGACTTCACAGACATATTCAGAACATTCCATCCCAAAGCAACGGAATACACATTCTTCTCTAGTGCCCATGGAACATTCTCCAGAATTGATCACATCCCGGATCACAAATCAGGTCTCAACCGGTACCAAAAGATTGGGATTATTCCCTGCATATTTTCAGACCACAATGCTTTGAAACTAGAACTCAATCACAAGAGGAAAGTCAGAAAGAACTCAAATACATGGAGGCTAAAGAGCGTCCTACTAAAGAATGAATGGGTCAACCAGGAAATTAAAGAAGAATTTAAAAAATTCATGGAAACCAATGAAAATGAAAACACAACTGTTCAAAATCTTTGGGATACAGCAAAGGCAGTCCTGAGAGGAAAGTATATAGCAATACAAGCCTTTCTCAAGAAACAAGACAGGTCTCAAATACACAATCTAACCCTACACCTAAAGGAGCTGGAGAAAGAACAGCAAATAAAGCCTAAACCCAGCAGGAGAAGAGAAATCATAAAGATCAGAGCAGAAATCGACGAAATAGAAACCAAAAGAACAGTAGAACAGATCAGTGAAACTAGGAGCTGTTTCTTTGAAAGAATTAACAAGATTGATAAACCCCTGGCCAGACTGATCAAAAAGAAAAGAGAAATGACCCAAATCAACAAAATCATGAATGAAAGAGGAGAGATCACAACCAACCCCAAAGAAATACAATTATAAGAACATATTATGAGCAACTCTATGCCAGCAAATTAGATAACTTGGAAGAAATGGGTGCATTCCTAGAGATGTATCAACTACCAAAATTCAACCAGGAAGAAATAGAAAACCTGAACAGACCTATAACCACTAAGGAAATTGAAGCAGTCATCAAAAATCTCCCAACAAACAAAAGCCCAGGGCCAGATGGCTTCCCAGGGGAATTCTATCAGACATTTAAAGAAGATTAATACCTTTTTTCCTGAAACTGTTCCAAAAAATAGAAATGGAAGGAAAACTTCCAAACTCATTTTATGAGGCCACCATTACCTTGATCCCAAAACCAGACAAAGACCCCATCAAAAAGGAGAATTACAGACCAATGTCCTTGATGAACATGGATGCAAAAATTGTCACCAAAATACTAGCCAATAGGATCCAACAGTACATTAAAAGGATTATTCACCATGACCAAGTGGGATTTATCCCTGGGCTGCAAGGCTGGTTCAACGTCCGCAAATCATTCAACGTGATACATTAACAAAAGAAAGAACAAGAATCATATGATCCTCTCAATAGATGCAGAAAAAGCATTTGACGAAGTACAGCATCCTTTCTTGATCAAAACTCTTCAGAGTATAGGGATAGAGGGTACATACCTCAATATCATAAAAGCCATCTATGAAAAACCTACAGCGAATATCATTCTCAATGGGGAAAAGCTGAGAGCTTTCCACCTAAGGTCAGGAACGCGGCAGGGATGTCCACTATCACCACTGCTATTCAACATAGTATTAGAAGTCCTAGCCACAGCAATCAGACAACAAAAAGAAATCAAAGGCATCCAAATCGGCAAGGAGGAAGTCAAACTCTCACTCTTTGCAGATGATATGATACTGTATGTGGAAAAGCCAAAAGACTCCACCCCAAAACTGCTAGAACTCATACAGGAATTCAGTAAAGGGGCAGGATATAAAATCAATGCACAGAAATCAGTGGCATTCCTATACACCAACAACAAGACAGAAGAGAGACAAATCAAGGAGTCGATCCCATTTACAATGGCACCCAAAACCATAAGATACCTAGGAATAAATTTAACCAAAGAGGAAAAGGATCTGTACTCAGAAAACTATAGAATACTCATGAAAGAAATTGAAGAAGACACAAAGAAATGGAAAAACGTTCCATGCTCATGGATTGGAAGAACAAACATTGTGAAGATGTCAGTGCTACCTAGAGCAATCTACACATTCAATGCAATCCCCATCAAAATACCATCCACTTTTTTCAAAGAAATGGAACAGATAATCCTAAAATTTGTATGGAACCAGAAGAGACCCCAAATAGCCAGAGGAATATTGAAAAAGAAAAGCAAAGCTGGCGGCATCACATTTCCGGACTTCAAGCTCTATTACAAAGCTGTCATCATCAAGACAGTATGGTACTGGCACAAAAACAGACACATAGATCAATGGAACAGATTCGAGAGCCCAGAAATGGACCCTCAACTCTATGGTCAACTCATCTTTGACAAAGCAGGAAAGAATGTCCAATGGAAAAAAGACAGTCTCTTCAACAAATGGTGTTGGGAAAATTGGACAGCCACATGCAGAAGAATGAACCTGGACCATTTCCTTACACCCCTCACAAAAATAGACTCCAAATGGTTGAAAGACCTAAACGTTTGAGACAGGAGTCCATCAAAATCCTAAAGGAGAACACGGGCAGCAACCTCTTCGACCTCAGCCGCAGCAACTTCTTCCTAGAAACGTCGCCAAAGGCAAGGGAAACAAGGGCAAAAATGAACTATTGGGATTTCATCAAGATAAAAAGCTTTTGCACAGCAAAAGAAACAGTCCACAAAACCAAAAGACAACCGACAGAATGGGAGAAAATATTTGCAAATGACATATCAGATAAAAGGCTAGTATCCAAAATCTATAAAGAACTTATCGGGCGCCTGGGTGGCTCAGTTGGTTAAGCGACTGCCTTCAGCTCAGGTCATGATCCTGGAGTCCTGGGATCGGGTCCCGCATCGGGCTCCCTGCTTGGCGGGGAGTCTGCTTCTCCCTCTGACCCTCTCCCCTCTCATGCTCTCTCTCTATCTCATTCTCTCTCTAAAATAAATAAATAAAATCTTTAAAAAAAAAAAAAAGAACTTATCAAACTCAACACCCAAAGAACAAATAATCCAATCAAGAAATGGGCAGAAGACATGAACAGACATTTTTCCAAAGAAGACATCCAAATGGCCAACAGACACATGAAAAAGTGCTCAACATCGCTCGGCATCAGGGAAATCCAAATCAAAACCTCAATGAGATACCACCTCACACCAGTCAGAATGGCTAAAATTAACAAGTCAGGAAACGACAGATGTTGGCGGGGATGCGGAGAAAGGGGAACCCTCCTACACTGTTGGTGGGAACGCAAGCTGGTGCAACCACTCTGGAAAACAGTATGGAGGTTCCTGAAACAGTTGAAAATAGAGCTACCATACGATCCAGCGATTGCACTACTGGGTATTTACCCCAAAGATACAAATGTAGGGATCCGTAGGGGTACGTGCACCCCAATGTTTATAGCAGCAATGTCCACAGTAGCCAAACTGTGGAAAGAGCCGAGATGTCCATCGACAGATGAATGGATAAAGAAGATGTGGTATATATACACAATGGAATATTATGCAGCCATCCAAAGGAATGAGATCTTGCCATTTGCAAGGACGTGGATGGAACTGGAGGGTGTCATGCTGAGTGAAATAAGTCAATCAGAGAAAGACATGTATCCTATGACCTCACTGATATGAGGAATTCTTAATCTCAGGAAAGAAACTGAGTGTTGCTGGAGTAGTGGGGGATGGGAGGGATGGGGTGGCTGGGTGATAGACACTGGGGAAGGTATGTGCTATGGTGAGCGCTGTGAATTGTGCAAGACTGTTGAATCACAGATCTGTACTTCTGAAATAAATAATGCAATATATGTTAAGAAAAAAAAAGAAGAAGATAGCAGGAGGGGAAGAATGAAGGGGAGTAAGTCAGAGGGGGAGAGGAACCATGAGAGATGATGGACTCTGAAAAACAAACTGAGGGTTCTAGAGGGGAGGGGGTGGGGGGATGGGTTGGCCTGGTGATGGGTATTAAAGAGGGCACATTCTGCGTAGAGCACTGGGTGTTATGCACAAACAATGAATCATGGAACACTACATCAAAAACTAATGATGTAATGTATGGTGATTAACATAACAATAAAAAATTAAAAAAAAAAGAAATGCAAGGTGGTAAACGTTAACTACTGTTCCACCATATCCCTATCAGGTTTTATGAAAGACCAAATTCTTCCATACATATAACCATTTATTAGCAATCAGGCACCAAAAATCCAACCTGTCTTGTTAGCTTGGCAACGATAAAAAGTTAGCTTCTCTATCCTTTTCAGGTATTCTGAGCATCTCTGCATGAAAAGTTTGCCTGATGCAGTCACAGACTATTACTGGCTCATTAGAAACCCCAGGCAGTGACTTGTCTAGAATATGACTGCACCCACTTTATGGACACAACCCTCTCCAATGATGGGGTCAGGGAGAATGACCAGAAAGTGCTGAGAGGAAGTGGAGCAATTAGGGAAGAAGGAATCGAAACAAGGTGGGACCTGGCACAAATTCATTTGGGCCGCTTGCCACGTATTCAAACTCCTTATCCTAAACTGGGTTTGATCAACTACCAAGAAATAGGTGTGGCCTTTGGGACAACTTAGCCCAGATTAACATATCCGCCATCCTTTTTTTTTTTTTTTCTGGTGTTTAATTTTGTTTTGTTTTGTTTTGAGTATAGTATAGCATTACTGTTGAGCAAGACAGATTGCTTCTGGTCAGGCAAGTGCACCCCAGCAAATGTATCAGCGCTAAAGACTTCTAAACACTGGTCAAGACTGGTAAATTCCCTGAAAGGAAGAAGTTTAGTTCTCAGGGTGAATTGAAATTAGAACTTTTTTAAAAGCTTTTATTTTAAAATGCTTTTGCCTGGGAGAGAGCACTATGTGGAATTAATACCTTTTTCTGTTTCCGCAGCACCATACAGGTTTACCTAATGTGGATGGGGAAATTATTTTTTGCCTTCTTTCCAAATGCCTATTAGGGAACACTTTCTTTCTGGGGCTTACCTCTGTGTATTGATCAGACTGAGCAGTCCAGGGAGCTGTGGCTACTCCAGAGGGTGGATTCGTGTTGACACTTCTGCAGTAGTGTAAAGGATAATGCTTTCAACAACTGATGCAGGTGTGCACACTTGCATCTCACTTTCAGTTTGGAAACCTGTTAGTGAGGCAGTAATTTCTGATTAGCTGCCCACAGATGGATATGGTCCTAAGTATGCTTGAACTCAATAGTACACTTTGAAGGCATTTTTAAAGGTCAGTTAGCATCCATATTGTGTGCAAAAGCAGTATGTACCTATACACATATGCACAGTATATATATATATATATATATATGTATATGTATATATATATATCAATTTAGGTAAACATAGTATATATACATAGTATACAAATATTTATTGATATTTACATGTATTATATACCAACTAAAAGATCATTCTCAGGCATTTTAAGAATAAGCCCAAATCTGCTCTTACTTCATTTCAGATTCCCCATGGATGCGAGAATATTTTATCCTTGGGGGTGATTAAGTAAGAAAGAAGATGTAAGAGCAAAGCTGAAGTATCATTAATGGCTCTGTAGCGGAGATCATTCAGGTGTGCTGAAATCTCTTCTGATCCCCGCCCTGGAGGACGGGTCACAACACTGAACTTGGTGCTTGTCTCTGCCCTTGCCCTTTGATCAAAGACTGATCAACTGACCTTAAGAAGACACTGGATTTGGGAAACCCTCTGCTCTTCCATGGACCGCTGTGGTCTCCCGTGGTTCCTGTTAAGTAAATAACGCAGCTCTGGCTTCTTTGGCTGCAAAAACTGAAGGTATATTGAATGTACCTGCTTCAGCACCACCATTGTGTCCCTTGCACGGGTTAACAGTGTGCATTTTTAAGGCTCCGAGGCAGTGAATATTTTTCATCTCCTAGCAGAGTACAATCTGCTAATGAAATCATCCAACATCTCCTCCGCTGCGTTGTTAGCTCTGTGTATGTGTGTACAAATGATTCAGGTTTGTTATTCATCAACTTTTACCAAACTCTCTTTGCCATTGATGAGAACAATATCCTTTGCACGTGTAAGTTTCACCAATCTGAGAGTACCTGTTATGCAATAGAGAGTCTCTCGGTTGATTTGAACATGATGTTACTCAGGCCCCAGGTCTAATCTTGATTACAACTCTTTCACTTTCTGTCCCGTGGTTGAGCATCTCCATGCTTTGGCTGGTTGTCCTACAGTTGTCTTTTTGGCCTGGGGAGGGGCCAGTCGAAAATGTAGATGAACAAGTACAAATCAATCCCCAGAGCAAGGAAACAACAGCTAAAGTACGCAGTTCAAGCTTGGATCATGGTTCAGTTTTTCTCCAAGAAAAGACAAAGACACTTCTGTGTAGATGAAAACATGTTCGCATGGAACATTGCACGGTGGAGTGCATGCATGCATGCGATGGGTCTAAAGTGTCCTAATGAGTGTGTACATGTGTATGTGTGTCAGGGAGGAGGTAGACCTGTTACTGTATTAATGATGACAGCAAAATATACCTATTAGTTACCATGGCCAGGTGCCGAGTGTTGTACCCATCGTAGGTTTATCCGTGCGATGGTTTACTCTTAACGATCACCCAAGCACTTCCAGAAGGGAAAGGTGAGGATTGATTTGTCAATGCCTAAGGGTCTCCCAACGTGTGGTCTACAACCGTGTTTGTCAGTGAGTTGTTTGGGCCTCGGCAGGAATTTTCCCACAGAAAGGATGTTCTAACTGGCAGGCTCCCAGGACCGCCCACAAATCCATTTAACCATAACAGAACTGATGAACACTGTCAGGGCTAGAGTTGGCTTCCAAGTGGGAAGTCAGCCTAGTATTAATAGCACAGTTCCAGCTGCACTGTGGGCCCAGCGGACTTCTGATGGACCCGCCTGGGAACCAAGGCACTCTTTGTAACATTTATGGGAAATGGATTCCTCGGTGAGCATGGTGGGAAGGGAATACTGTGGTGGCATGAGAACCATGGCTGCCCATTTCTCCCTTCTACTCTAATCACTACCAACACTGGTGTCCAGCAGGAAGAGACCAAGGGGAATCCTTCTCCCGCCTTCAGACCTGGGGAGAGCCTGCCCTAGTCCTGGTCCGACTCACTTGGGTTGGCTGTTCCCACGTACAGGATATTTGTAAGTTGGGTGTTTCTAGGTCACCTGTATTTAATTATGTGATATAGATATTTATTTTAACATGGTAGCTGTTGGTCCAGGCCAAGTTATATTATAATTTAAGGTTTATTTTTGTCTTAACAACTTTTATTCATTTTGACTAATTTCAGCCCTGATGATGTTCTTGTGCTTCTTTAGTGAGTTAAAGCCATTAGTTTTATGCAAATGGAAGGGTGTGCGTGGTGGCACCAAAACATTCCATTTTCTGGTTACAGGAGGAAATGGGAGAAATGGGTGGTGCAGAGTGTGTGTGTATGTGTGTGTAGGATTGGACTATGACCCAAAGGTGTCTAATTTGAATATGACCTGAAGATATGTTGTTCAGACCAAGACATGCCTTAAGGCATTAAAAATCGTGGTTGTACTCAAGGGAGCTCTTTTTCACTAGTGTATTAGGAAATATTTCTGACCAGTTTTTCTCTGGGCAAAGGTATTAGAATTAAAAGATTTTTCTCCTCTGGGAACTCTTTGAATAGGTTAATTTCTTAAAAAGGACTTTTAAAGACTGGACGGCAACCAGTAAACTATTTTCTGCTAATCCTAAGTAAACTTTTCTGTGATGTAAGTGCTGTATCCAAGGTATCTTATGGGGTGCACATGGCCCAAAGGGAAAATAATTTGTCTGGTAACTTGATTTTCTTCCTTTTTCCATTATTCACAGGTTGTCAAATTCATCCTGTCTGGGCAGTACAAATGTGGGAACTTGTAAATGAATAGCAATTTTAAAGCATCAATCAACTGAAATGAGTATGAAACTTTGCTGGATTCTTAGGAGGTCTCTTGATATTTCTGAGCCACACTTCTCTTTTCTGGGATTCTCTTTTGGGACACAGTCATAAATGCAAAAGGAAGATTTCAGCACCAAATTACATTCATCTTTAAAATATTGGGCCTCTTCAGCCCCTCCCAAACATTGAAAAACTCTCTGGAGTTTGAACTGCTGAGACATGGACTATAACTCTTCTTCCGGAAGACTCGTTAAGGAAAAACTACACTTTGGGGTTATGAGTATAGAATTATAACACACACAACTCACGATACTTAATAATCCTCTGTAGATAAGTCTAGATTATCTCTACAATATCTCTTTATTTCATCCAGCCCCATAATTATGTATTTGGGGAGGTAAAAGTGAGTGCACAGGATTTTCAGAGTGGCAGATCTGTTTGGAATCATTCTAACCCAATTGTTCATCTTGTCGGAGAGGGCACTGGAGACCAAGGGGTTCGGCGACTTGGGCAAGGCTGCTGCTAGTGGGGGCAAAGCTGGGAGGGTGACAGGAAGCAATGGTGAGAAAGTCATGGCCTGTTGAAAGTTCTCTGTCTCCTGGGTTTACTTACATCTTTTCATTTCACCCTCACAACTTTGCAAGGCAAGGGGCCATCTTCCATTTTTAGGAAGGAGAAAACGGAGACATGGAAGGTTCTCTAGCTGCTCAAAGTCAATAGGCATTAAGAGGCAGAGCAAGAATTCAAATGCACACCTACCGATTCTGAAGATCTTGTGTCTCCTTGTATCCTGCTAGCTCCCAGGCCTCAGGATAGCCTAAAGTCCAACAGCATTCCTTCCTTATACATGTTTACAGATAACCAAGAGCATCTGTGTTTAAGCAACCACTCTGGTTACTGAATTTGTTGGGATGTTGGGTCTCCTTACCTTAGTTTTTCTGACAAAAGTGGTTGTCCTTCTCCTCCGAGATTTAATAAGATTCCAAAATTTGTCTTCAATTAATGCTTCCTTTTCTTTTTTGGAAAATTTATACTTGGAAACATCTAGTTCCTCTCTTTAGATCTAAAGAAGAGTATACTCCTTTCTCTCATTCAGTGATTCATTTATTCAATAAATATGTGTTGAATGCCTACTGTGAGCAGACACTGTTCTGGGTTTTGGAGATACAGCTCTGAATGAAACAGATGCACATCCCTGCCGTGGGTGATACTCCCATTCTGCTGTGTCAGGGGATAGCCAATAAAGAGCAGAAAATAAAGTAAGTGAGAAGGGACCACTGTCCTAGAAACAAAAAATAAAGAAATAAGGTAAAATATCAGGGAAAGGAGACACCAGAAAGATGAGGTGGGGGTTACCGTAAAAAGGCTTCACAGAGAGGGTGAATTTGGGAAGTGTTTGTTATAACATTATTGGTTCAGTGAAAAATGCTAGTAGGTGTCTATATTTTCAGCACATTCCTTTCCAAAACCATGACACTCCAATCCCCACCAGTGGTCTCTGTCTCCTTCCTCATGATACATTTTTCCATCCACCCTTTGTGGCAACCATTGTTATCCCTGTAGTACAAAAAACAGGAATAAAATGGGTTGCCCACCAGTCTGAGGGGGAGATGAATAGAGAACAAGACAAGCATAGTGCCTGGTCTACTCTTCTCAAGCATCTAATTTATATTTACAGGGAAGGAAACTAAATCTCAAAGATGGTCAAGTGACTAGCCCAGAATCATACCATGCTCATTATTTCATTTATCCGGCAAGTTCTGGATTGAGATCCTACAGTGGGCCAGGCTACTGATATGGACCCAGGAGATTCCACAGGACTCACAGGAAATAGTCTCTGGTCTAGAGGCACAGAAGGGGACCTCTGACCCCGACCCAGTGCTCTTTCTCCTATACCACAATGGAGAACGCCTCTCTTTACCAGGCCCTCAGATGAATGAGAATAGTGTTCCCATTTATATTTCCCACTCTGCACTTCAAGTGTGTTGTGGGTTAAATGAGACCACATCAGCTGGCCTGAGAACCCAAATCACTATGCATATCATTGTTTCTATGGGAAAACGCATTCAGATTTTCAAACACCAACCATCTTTACAGACCTTCAAATTGTTGAGTGCCTAAGCTGGAAAATATGAGCCAAGATTGTTTAGGGCTCATTGAGGCAACCTCCGGCTACCCAGCCTCCAAGATCTTGACAATCTCCTGGAGTAAACAACATCCTCTCTAGTCCTGAAGGCAGCGTCAAATGAGATACCAATGAGTAGTAATAGCTTCCTCAAAATTGTATGGAAACTTTTCTTCTCTTCACTATGAAGACAAATGAATATTTTCCTTTAAGAAAAAGGTCCACTAATGCTGATCTGTGGAGGGTGCCTGCCAGCCATTCTGCTTTCTCATAGTTCTCTAGGGCCATGGGGATCTACGAGGGGATTGCAGCTCATTTTAATCTGGGCTTATTACATTATCTAGGGGTGGGACTCACATTTCCATCCATGGCAGTAGCCGGCTAGTACCACAAATGCTTGTTGAATGGAGTGGAGTGGAAGCAAATGTTCTCTTGGCCATTGGGTATGCTAGCAAAGTAGCAAGTGTCGTTTTCCCGTCTTTTCCCCATGACAGGAATGCCATGGGCATTTCAGTTCCTGTTCTATACTCTTGTCATCACCTGCTTGATTAGAATGATACTGCTTAGGTAATAAGGACTTTGAATTTATATAAGCTTTCTAAGGAAACATGAACTTGGATTGAACTACAGTGGATGCTCCACCGAAGTTCAAAGGAAATATGATTATGGTTGCCTTGGCAACCATAGCTCTGCACTCTGTTTTATTTCTTACTGTTTTCATATTTTCTGATCATTCTGAGGAGAAACAAAGGAAGAGATATCAGTAGAGTCTCATTTTCAATTTATGAGGCTGCTGGGAATGATACAACTTTATGTAGCTACAAAAGCTCCTTTTCTTAAAATTTCCCCAAACACTGGAAAGGCCAGGCATGTGAAAGGAAGTAAAAATAGGCTATTACTTATGTTGAAACGTAAATGTCATCTTTACTCTTTATAAAGGTAATTACTTTTAAAGGGCTGGAAAGGAGATCACCTTTATATTTCTCTCTAGCATACAACTATGACTTCTATATTTCTTTAAAAAGGGAAGAATTCTTGGTCAGTAAATTTCCATAAGTATTTTTACATGTAATGCAGTTATTCACCTCCAAATAGCTGTATAGTTAAAAGAGTTTTACTCTAGGAAAGGGCCAGTTTGAGAGATTGTCAAATGGTAACGTTTTAACAACATGTTAAATTACTGATCATCAACACACAACCTCTGTTAGGTTCTCCTTTGTAGGCCACACCAGTTTTTTTTTTTTTTTTTTTTTTAAAGAGTAAAAGTGGTCATTAATATTTGAATCTTTATAATTGGTTTATTAGTATTAAAAGAAAAGTAGAGAAGAAACGTCTATTGTCACATGACAATAGTACAAAAAGTCATTAAGATTTTTTATTTTGTCTAATCACTTATTATTAAGTTTCTATGGGAAAATTTTATATGTTATACTCTAGGACAGGAGTTCAGAAGGTGTTTTGTAAAGGGCCGGATGGTAAATATTTTAGGCTTTTGGCCGGGTTTTGTTGTAGCTGCTCAATTCTGATGTTGTAGCTGAAAGCATCCAGAGATAATATGTAAAGGAACAGAGCAGGCCGTGTTAAATTACTACTGTATTTACAGAAACAGACAACAGACTGGATTTGGCCCTTGGGTTGTAGTTTGCCCACTCCTACTCCAGGAGAAAAACTGTTCTGCTTACTTACCACAGCCCACACGTGAGTGTAGTGCTTCCAGCAAATTGGTTCTTGTAATTAATTAATTAATTAATTAATTTTTAAAGTATGCTCCACACCCAGCATGGAGCCCAGTGCGGGGCTTGAATTCATGACCCTGAGATCAAGACCTGAGCTGAGATCAAGAGTCGGACGCTTAACTGAGCCACCCAGGCGCCCCCAAAATTCGTTCTTTTAAAAGGTGCACCTAAAGGGCTGTCCTTACTACCTTTTGTGTTAAATGTCACAATTGCCACTATATTGGTTTCTAGAGATAGAGAGGAGTACAGGAGGGGAGAAGCAGATATTTCATAATAGTTTGCTTAGTTTAAAAGCTGATAGAGTATGTGACAAAAATAAACTCCTTACATGCAGGGCAAGTTCAACATTGATCTTGAACGTCAAAGGCCTGTTGTCCGCTACCTACATGTGCTGGCAATGTAAACAGAGCCAGGCACTGTGAGGTGGAGCCCCTTTGCCTCCAGCTGGCCTCTTCATCCCTATGGTCACCTGACACCAACCAAACCATGTCTTCTTTATTTTTCCTTCAGCGTATTCTTTGGTGCTTTGTTCAAACTGATTTTAACGTATTCTTTTAGTTTTAATCAAATGTTTCCAACATATAGAAAAGTATAAAAAATAAAAACCTATGTATCTGTTGTTCAGATTTAATAACCATTAACATTTGGTATTGTTTGCTTCAGATATTTTGATCTTTTATTTTTATTATTTATTTTAAGGTTTTATTTATTTATTTGTTGAGAGAGAGAGAGAGAGCATGAGCAGGGGGAGGGGCAGAGGGAGAGCGAGGAAGAATCTCAAGCAGCACTGAGCATGGAGCCTGACTCGGGACTCCGTCCCATGACCCTGAGATCATGGCCTGAGCCAAAATCAAGAGTTGGACGCTTAACCCACTGAGCCACCCAGGCACCCCATGATCTTTTTGTTTTTTTAAAGAAATAATACATATGGACACAGTTGAAGCCTATACCAGACTTCTAATGTATATGATTTTTCTACATTCTAACAATTTTTAAAGAGGTAATTTATCTTCAGATGAATTTGAATCCTCTCCTACTTATTAAAATGAGTTCTTGATAGCCAAAAGGGTAGAAAGATTAGGGATTTGATTTTAGATGTGCACATTATTGTTGGTGCAGAGTATGACAGTTTGATCTGATCTGATATGGTTTTCTGTCCATCTATTAAGATTTTTTTTTTTTTTTTGACAGAGAGAGACACAGCGAAAGAGGGAACACAGGCAGGGGGAGTGGGAGAGGGAGAAGCAGGCTTCCCACAGAGCGGGGAGCCTGATGCGGGGCTCGATCCCAGGACCCTGGGACCATGACCTGAGCCGAAGGCAGGCGCTTAACGACTGAGCCACCCAGGCGCCCTTTTTTCTTTTAAGATTTTTTTTTCTGTCCATCTAGAACTAAATAACACTACCAGTTTACTCCCAAGAAAGACTTTGCAAATTCCCCACATCTCTTGCCTATTGTAAATGAGGTGTGCGTCCAAGAGACAGTAAATATAAATCATCCTAGCTCATTATAGAGGGCTGGATACAGTTTTCATTTGCACGGCAACTTTTTCAAATGCAGTATTTTTCTCTGCTGCCCTTAGCATAGTTAGTGCTTTGTGGAACACGGGCTTTTACAAATGTTCTCTCATTCGATCCTTGGGACATTCTGTGTGATAGTTAGAATAGAGAACATTGCACCCATCTCCCAGGTAAGGAAATTAAGGCCCAGTGATGTCAATACAATGTTTGTAGGTCTTGGCTGCACCTCAGCAACACTTGGCAAGCTTTGAAAAAGTGCCTATGGATTCCTGAGCCTACCCAAAGATCTGATACTACCAGGCTGGGATGGACCATGGGCGTCAGCATTTTTAATGGATTGCACTCTGCAGCCAAGGTTGAGAATTCCCAGTGGACCAGTAAAAATGGGACATTTTTTTATTGCCACAGCTTGAGGGAGGGGGGCGGTGCTCCTGGCACCTAGTGGATAGAGACCTGGGATGCTGCTAAAACATCCTGCAGCCTCCCTCTGACAGAGAATTATCTGGCCCCACATGCCAATAGCACTGAGATGGAGAAACCCCCACTTAACCTGTACAATGCTGAACTAAAGTCTCTCTGACTCTAAGCCATTGATTTTTCTTCAGACCCAAGCTGCTAGGTGATTCAAATTAGTCATCCTCTTATTATTGCTGCTAATAGCTTATATTTTAAATAGGTAATTCTTTGAAGCTAAAATGTTTACAGTGACTTTTTAGTTCATCAGGAACTAGGTGATCTTGTGTCATAACCACACTAGGATGGGCAGAAATCTCACTTTTGTCAGAATACCAAAAGTAACACAAAACAAGCAAACACACAAAAACAAACAAACCCCCAAAACCTCACAGCATCAAAAAGAAGAAAAGAGCTATTTCTCAACTTCCGTGTATATATGTTTGATCCTAAATAAGAAACATGTATTATATAAAATATTGGTTCTCAAACTTGAGCATGCATTGAAATTCCCTGGAGGGTGTGTGAAAACACAGACTGTCGGACCCCACCGTAGAGTGTCTGATTCTGTAGGTCTGGGTTGGGGTGCAAGCACTTGCATTTCTAATAAGTTCTCATCTGAGACTGAAGCATCTGGCCCTGGGACCACTCTTTGTGGTTTACTGATGTGAAATATGTTTCCATAGTAGCTTTTCTTTTTTTTTTTAAGGTTTTATTTATTTATTTGACAGAGAGAGACACAGTGAGAGAGGGAACACAAGCAGGGGGAGTGGGAGAGGGAGAAGCAGGCTTCCCGCCCAGCAGGGAGCCCGATGTGGGGCTTGATCCCAGGACCCTGGGACTGTGACCTGAGCCGAAGGCAGACGCTCAACACCTGAGCCACCCAGGCGCCCCTTCATAGTAGCTTTTCAAAGGAATGTTAACCTTGGGGCTATCTGTTGAAGTCACAAGCTAATACTTCTACAAATGCCAATCTTACTTCTTCATACTATGCAAATAACTTAAAAATATGATTCATTAAGAACGACAAGGGTCTTGTTGCTCTACAGTTATAATCAAGATAGACCTATGGGACTGAGGTTTCTGCTCCCACTTCTGAGAGCAACAGCAGCAGCTACAGGGGGTTTCATGGAAAAGAACGTGTGTACTGTTAAGAAAATACAACTCTCCACCTGATCAGAAACGAAAAGATGCCAGTTCACTGAGACATTTAAAAATGCATCTGGTCGGTGAGAGAGTTGATGTTGCCTACGGTACCTGATACACATTCTTCAAATTAGAAGTAGATGCTTAGATGAAAAATGATGGGAACCAAATTTTTTCCTCACTTTGGGTACATTAACATGTGATTGTGGAAGGGCAGATAGATAACTAAAATTTCAGCAAAATGTATTGTCTATCTATACAATAATGCACATAATTCCTGAACTAATTAGACTATCAGCCAGGCGGCCAAGTAATTTTAAAGTATGGAATTGGAAACCTATTTTGGGTGTTTCAAGAATGAGTCAGTTATTCTTTCAGTCCATCAGCCAGTGACCCTTTACAGATAGCAGTGATTGAAATGGCGTGTTCTGTGATTGTCCTACACTAACTAAAGTTAGATGTTATAGCATATTTTGAAGGTGAAAAATCTAAACCCCAAAGTGGCAGAATTCAAGAGTACCCGTACCTTATTTCTACAGCAAGAGCTCCAAGAAACTAGAATATCCCCTTATCTCTGCCTCTTAGATGTTTTCTGAAGCCCTTGATAGTGACGACTTTGCTATTTCTTTCTAGAGCCTGGCACACTTCCTAGTACATACCAAGTGATAATTACACATTCATTGAATTTACTTAAGTAGGTATATGAGAAGTCTGTGCATTCCTCTATTTCATGAATTTCAAAGAATGTATTTCAGTCCCATTTAAATTTAGGATCCTCATAAAGAAAATCCTAAAGAGGATCCGGTCTGTACTGTCCAAAGTGCAAACTTTTAATTGTGAGCAAAGGATTAAGAAGAATAAAGGGCAACCACGGGTGAATTTTCCAAGAAGTAAACACTTCTGTTGTACTGGTCTTGATGATATTTATGGCGGTCAGCAGTGATAAGACTCCCAAAGGATAACTAAATAACCCTGTACTGTAAAATATACTATCAAACTAAAACTGCTAAGAGAACAAATAAAATCTAAGGACTGAAAAAAAAACCATACCTATTAGCATAGTTCTGCTGTTGTGTGTTTAAGAGCAAATCGGGAGGTTGCCATGGCATCGACTCATTCGTGCATAGCAACAGAGCGAGCTCAGTGATTCAGCTCAATAAAAGAGGAAATTAGCTCACCATTTCCCTTTCCCCAAATCAGAGTCAGATATCCAAATATTTCATTTTGAAATGGTATATCCATCAACATGTTCGAATGGATAAAAGTCAATAGTCGGGGCTGGGGGGAAAGGTCACAAGATGAAATTCATACGCCATGTGCTTACTTTAGAGAATGCAACTCATGTCTGAAGAATCTATTAATATCTGTGAATCCTGCTCTCTTCCGATAGAATGGAGTTTCTCAGTGGCATATGTTGGGTGACTATACCATGATGAGTAATAATTTGGCAAAAGACAGCAATTTATCAGCCCATATAACTTTGTTCTAATGAAAGTTGATCATGATAATATTTTGAGAAAGAAACATTGTTCAGCTGTGAAACTATAATTCTCTGTGTGTAACAACCCTCCAGGGAAGGGGTAGATTTTGCGAGGGTAATATGTGAAATTTAGTCATTATCTACTGCACAAAGCAGAGGTCAGCCGTGGGTGTGTATGTGGGAGGCACCATTATGAAATCAGCCCACAGCCACTGCACCCCTGGGGTGAGCCAATACAAACAGAGCCAAGTGTCCCAAATGCTGACATTTTATCACATGATTATTTTAAATATTATTTTAACCACTGTCTTTTCTTGTATTGTTTATCCTCCACATCTTGAGTTTGTTTCCGGTTTCCTTTCTTTAAACTGATAAATGAGAAATGAGGAAGTATGGTTTGAGTCAGTACTTGACCACGAACACGGGGAATTAATTGACCCCCCCCTTCCCAAAAGAGCCCCGACCCTGTGAAGCTTGGATTCTTCAATTTGCTCTGAGTTGACTTGGGTTTTGGAAATGCCATATTTTATTCATTTGTTTTTCAATTTATGTACAGTAAAATTCATCTTTTGGGGGGGGGTACAGTTCTATGAGTTTTGATAAATACATGATGTTGCATAACCACCACCACAATCAGGATGTAGAAGAGTTCTGTCATACTCCCCCAACCCCCCGCAAATTCCTTCATGCTGCCTCTTTATAGTCAACCCCCTCCCTGCATCCCCAGGTCCTGGCAACCACTAATCTGTTGAAGTCATTCTATTTTGACTGTTTTTCTCTTCTTTGTTCATTCGTGCAACAACCATTTATTGCAAGAACTATGTTCTGAGCTTTGAGGTGTTGGGGATTAAATGGCAAACAAGACTGACATGGAGCTTTTCAATGCAGAAACAAGACAATGAACAATGATACATCAGTAATTCCAAGTTGTGGTCAATGCTGTGTAGAAAATAGATTTCTGTGATAACAGATATCAGAAGATGGACTCTAATTTTAGATAGAGTGCTAGAGAATGTTGCTCTGAGAAGGTGGCATTTAATCTGAGGACCGAAAAGAGAAGAAGCCAGCTCTGTGAAATGGGCAGGGGGTGAGGGCACACGGGGCAGTCATTCCAGGCAGAAGGAACAGCATGTGCAAAGCAGGGTCTGGTAAGAGAAGGGAACATGAGGCGCTGTGGACAGATAGGCCGGGCCTAGCTAAAGGGTATGTACTTTATTCCATTGCAGCTGAAAGCCATTGAATTGGGATGCTTCTTTATTTAGGGATGATTTGATTGATGTTTTGAGTTCTGTGTAGAACATGGATTATTAGAGAGTGAGAATGGATGCAGGGTGGTCATTGGGCCATGGCAACCATCCAGTTGACTGTTGAGAGGGGACTGGGCTTGGGTAGCAGCTGTGGAGATGGAGAAGGGATGGATTTGCAATGCATTTTAGAGGTAGAAAAAAACGGGAGTAGGTATTTAATTGGCTATGGAATAGGAGACTGTTGAAGGAAAAGAAGGAACCAAATGCAACTCCCAAGTTCTTGCTTGAGCAACCGGGTCGGTGATGCCATTTACCCACATGAAGAAGATATTGAGAGAGAAACAAGATTGTGGATTGTGGAGTGGGGGGAATTAGGTTTGGTCTCTGGAGAGTTTTAAGTAGAGAAACCCACTAAGTATCCATGTGGGGACCTGAAGCCCCTAAATGGATATATGCCCTTTAGAATTCAGAGGAGAGCTTGGAGCTGGAGAAATTTATGCCATCATTTAACAGTTATTTATTATATCATTAATATAACATTTAAGTATATTTTATATATGTATTGTTAATATACTTTTGATATATTAATATAATATTAATCCATATCATACATATTAGTTTAGTCACTGACATTTCTTGAGGGCTTACTATGAGTGAGGCTTAGATGAAGAAATGGGAACACGATGGTAAAGAGAAACCTACATGATCTGAGGCAGGCTGGCAGGAGAGAAGACTTCGTTAAATAGTTGCCCACGTGTGTGTAAAACTAAAGTGACAATAAATTCCACAAAGGAGAGGATTCTGTGAGGGGGCACAATAGAGAGACCTGACTTACTCTGGGTGGATGAGGAAGGGGGGAGGGTATTGGGTCAAAGAAAGAGCATGGATGAAAGGTCATGTGACAGAAGACCAGAGATTTTGGTTCCCAGATGTCAGATCGACTGTGATTCCAATTTAGAAGTCCAGGAATGCACCCCAGATTTTCACAAGCACTTCAGGCAATTCATTTCTTTTTTTTCAATTTTTTAATTAACATATAATGTATTATTTGTTTCAGGGGTACAGGTCTGTGATTCATCAGTCTTACACAATTCACAGCGCTCACCATAGCACATACCCTCCCCAACGTCCATCACCCAACCACTCCATCCCTCCCACCTCCCTCCCCTCCAGCAACCCTCAGTTTGTTTCCTGAGATTAAGAGGCAATTCATTTCTTCAACAAATATTTCTTGAGCACCAAGGTATGCCTGGGACTCTTTCAGGTTCTGGGAATTCAGCAATTAATGTCAAAGGTTTCCTTTCCTGATGGAGCTTATTTCTGGTGAGTCTGACTCAGGAGGTTCCTTGATCCTGAGCACATCTTGAGAAGGTTTGACTGAAGAGATACTAGCCTAGAACAGAGCCATGAGGTACGCCATCATTTGGAGCTTGAAAAAAGGAAGTGCAGCAGCAAAGAAGCAAAGCCAAGTGGCTAGTGAAGGCAGAAGTGAGGAAAGTGATGTTTTTAGCAAAAGTTAGGAGAGGAAACAGATGCAAGATGACAGGGTGAGGGGTCAGCTCAGTCTAATGCTGCTGTGGAATTGGGTGGAATGAAGGCAGAACAATCCCCCACCCCCGAACTTTACAACATGGTATCCTAGGCAATCTTGACCAACCAGTTTTATCTGAATACTGGAAGCAGAATACAGACTGAATTGTATTAAAGAGTAACTGGGAAGTGAAAAATTGTACAGTGAGAAGACATGGACAGTTAGAAAGTAGAAACTTGCTGATCAATCTCGAGGACTTTGCCTTCAACTTGGGGCTTCATCACTGTCCTTTAGGAAAGAGTCTTGTGGCAGTGGTGAGGTTAAGCAACTTCTTTTGGCCTAATTTGCCCATCGTAAAGGAGGAAAGTCATAATTCATTCTAAGATTGAGATTACTGAGGATGAAATGGGGTAGTATATGCACACAGTGAATACGCAAGTAATGGCTTGCATATTTAGAGTGTTTTCAACTGTACTTTACACATGATATAAAATTCTCATTAAGTAACATTAAATATCAAGTACAAGCAAGAATAAGATCAGGATTATTATTATTAATTGATTGTCAAGGGAGGAATTAGGGGAAGTCAAGCAACTTGCCCTAATCACACTGCTACTAAGCTGTGGCCCCTAGATTTGAAATTCATGTTTTCTGACTTGGTTCTATGCTGTGTTTGCTCCATTTGGTGTTATCACTTCATTCCTCTACAGATTTGTAATCTGCTTCAGTAGACACAGAACGTTCATCCACTTTAACGTTCATCCACTTTGTATCCCCCCCCCCACTTCATTTAGCCCAGTGTCTGGCACAGGCAGGGTTCTCCATCGCAAGTGGCAATGAAGTGAAATTCCTGGACCCTTGGTTCAACCTTCTCGAGCTGCTCTTGTTTCTGATGCTCCAGTTGGTATTCAGGAGAAATGCTTTTGATCTCAGACACCCAAGCTAATTTGGGTACACATATCAACAGTGGAGAAAATGGGATAAACAGAGTAAGGGTGGAGAAAGTACTTAAAAGTGATGGTAGAAATGACATAGTGTTAGCGGAAAAATAATATGTGTATCTTATTTTATTGAAAAATAAACACACTAACTGTAAAACATAAGGAAGCAAATAAAATTAACCAATTATTGTTAGGTGTCATTCATATATATATATATACACATATATATAATGTATTCCATCCTGGTGTATTTTTCCCCCTCCAAATAGAAATACTGTGATTATCAGTAGAAAGTACCAGTAAGAAGATTACCCAGAGGGTCAGAGATCAGGAAGCATTCTCAAGACCCATCAAGGAGCCTAAGAACAGTGGGCTCTAGGAGTCTCGTGGAAAGCTTGAAAGATGTCTGTCACCTATTGAAAGAAAAGACTTAAGAAAAGTAGACTTACTCTGTACACGTCTCCCTGGGATCTTACTTACGGGCTCAGAGGAACTGCCTAGAACAAACATGTGGAGAATGCCCAGTGATTGTACTTGGTTCCATTATTCCCCCGCAGTGGCAAGAGTGACCTGCAGAAGCTGTGCTTTCTGGGTCATCTCTACAGTCTTTGTGAGTATTGCCTGGAAACTAGAGAAGGGAAGTGGAGCCAGCCAACCCCCCCCCCCCGATTCCTTCCCAAATCTCTTGGATTGGGTCACTTGAAACTGCCCTTTTAATAGGTCCAAAATTATCAAATGTTAACCATTTCGTGTAGTCCAACCAAAAAGTATGATCCTGATATCATAAGTGAAGAGGTTAGGATGGAGGGAGAGTCTTGTTGGTTTAAAGTTGGATCAGTTGGTAAAGTCTGGAACCAAATATTAAGGCCTCTCGATTTTGTGAGCCAGAGCCAAGGCATTTTTGTTCCCGACTCTATTTGAATAGTATCTTGGATGAGAGAATGCCAACATCATCTATTTATTACCTTCCATGCTTAGATTATCTGAAAAGAAAGGAAAAGACCTTTAAAGCTGGAGTGATTGTCTAGACAGTCCTAAAATAGCTGCTCCCAGGTGCAAAGGAAGCAGTAAAATGCAGACAAAGCATGAGGATCCTTTGCCAAAAATACGGTGTTTGAACTTTCATAAGCTCCCTGTAAATTCCAAAGGAGAAAATGGCCAGGAGACTAAATCCCAATAATTACGATCATTAGTTACTTTAAGTTATCACCATTTACTTCACACAGAGGCATTCTCTGCAAGCTAAATTAAGTGAAATATTTTTTTTTGAGATAATCATTTGGATAATTCAGAGCTAAAATAGTCCCAGCTAAGATATTTAGCTGACTGAAACACCTGTGCAAGCTTTAATTTGAAATACGCAGAAAATTGACTGCATTTTCACCTCACTGTGGGGTATTGAAATAAAAAACAAGGTGGTTTATGTAATTCCCCACGAAGTCATATAACATTATATAGCATGGATGCAGGTAATAAAATTGCACTGAATCAAAAATGCATTTCCGGCGAAACAAACCATGGTGTGGTCATACCACAGAATACAATTTGATCAATAAAAAGGAATGAACTATTGATACACACAACAACTTGGATGGAGCTCAAGGACACTATGCTGAGTGAATAAAGCTGGTCAAAAAAAGCTACATGCCATATGATTCCATTTATATAACATTCTTGAAATGACAAAATTATAGAAATGGAAAACAGATTAGTGGTTGCCAGATTTAAGAAGGTGTTAGGTTGAGAGGGAGGTGAGAGTAGCTATAAAGGGGTAGCATGAGGGATCCTTGTGACAATGGAATGTTCTGTGTCTTGACGGTTGTGATAGTCCCATAAATCTACACATGTGATAGAATTGCATAGAATTAGACACACACTACATTCACACACACAAATGAATGCATGCAAGGTTGGTGAAATCCGAGTAAAGTGATTGGATGGTATCAGTGTCAGTTTCCTGGCTGTGACATTGTACTACAGTTACACAAGAAGGTCTCTCTGTGGGAGGCTGGGTGACAGGTATGGGAGAGCTCTCTATATTAGTTCTTTTTTTTTTAAGATTGTATTTATTTGACAGAGAGAGAGAGAGAGAGAGAGAGAGACAGCGAGAGAGGGAACACAAGCAGGGGCAGAGGGAGAAGGAGAAGCAGACTCCCCACTGAGCAGGGAGACCGATGCGGGGCTCCGACCCAGGACCCTGGGCAGAGGCTTAATGACTGAGCCACCTGGGTGCCCCTCTCTGTATTATTTCTTACAGCTGAATAGGAGTCTACAATTATCTCAAAATAAAAAGTTTAATTTAAAAAATGTATTCTCTCAAAATCGTTGAAATTGGGTCAAACTCTGGATATTAATGTTGGAAGAGAGACTCCTTTAGGTGTACAGTCCACTAGATATCAGATAGAGGACCCTCTGATATCACCAGCAAGCCAAAACCACACATATACCAGTGGGTGTGGTTTCTGCCCTGTGGACAAGGGAATGCCTGCACCCTTTAGAACATTTTAGTTTGCTTTGTGTTTGTTTGCATCATTAAAATTTGCAAATGAAGGTGAAGGTATGCATATATCTTTACGATTCATCAGCCTTCAAATACAGGAATAAACCAGATGTCATGGGGAGGCCCTATAATGGGAAGTACACAAAACAACTGGATAATTTGAGTTTATTCAGGCAAGGCATATTTCTAGGGGACAGATCTAAAAGGAGCTTGTTCATGAAAAGAGTGGTAGCAGAAAGGGCCACCGAGTACGAGCAATGGTTCTTCTGAGAACACATTTGCTAAACCTTTAAAATCTGTTAAAGGGACTGAAATGAATAGACTGGAATGATAGGTAAACGCATCATTTGGAAATATACTTGGGTGCTTTGTTCTCATTGGTTTAGCAATATGCTCAATTTTGTTTGTTGTTATACATAGCTTCACAGTTAGTCTTAAAGTAAACCCTAGCCAGATATGGCTCTGATTTCTCTGTAAACAGTTCCATTTGCGCAGGGAAGTCCAATCAACAAATAGTTATCAGCTATCTTACCCATGACAACCTTGGGTGAGGTGGCATAGCAGGATTAGACCAAAAGTGCTTCTCTGTGATGGCCTCAGACCTTCAAACCGACAAAGTAGAAGAATAACACGTGGTAAATCAATTACAGATACGCAGCATTTGAATTCGCATGGGTAGTTTGGTTAGTGGGCCTGATTAAATAGCTTTACTTTGCAGCTCAAAGAGCCTTGTATTCACTCTGCCTGTCTGTGTTCATCACAGTTTTGTCATGAAGACCATAAGCAGTTGGCTCCTTTCTTTTACTTATTTTATTTAACAATCTCTTCTAAAACGCTGACCATGTGCTAGGAACCATTCTAAGAGCTTCATAAATATTAGTGCATTTTAATTCTCCAAGCAAACCTAGCTTATTGCATTTTGCAAATGAGGAAGCCGAGGCACAGAAAGGCTAAGGAAGTTGCCCACAGTCACACAGCCAGTCAAGTATGATTCCCTTTTAGGATTTACCTCTTGACACCAATCTCTGTGATCAAGCCATTAGTATGTGTTCTGCTAGAGTCCTAGGAGGGCCTAATGAAGCTGATTGAGAAAGGAGAGGAGAGGCATCCTTCTGATATGCCGTGTCTATTCATTCCCTCGTTCAGCTTCATTCCTTCATTTGGTTCTTCCTCAAATGTTTTTTAAATGCCAGCCGTGGCCAAAGCATGATGGGCGAGGCAGACAAAAATATGATTTTGGTTCTCATAGAATTTACATGCTATGTGGGAGATGAGACTTGTTACACAAGTTGTTTTTGGATGAAAGGCCTTTGGGGTCAGATGTTCTGACAGTGGCCCGGATAAAATGTCTAAAAAATGTCTAGCGGGGAGCAGATAAAGCAAAGATTGTCTTCAGCTGGGGAAGGCAGGGAGCATCATCAGAGTTGGCCTGGAGGAAATGGCACTCGGGAGCGGATCTCCAGAAGAGGCAGCGTGTTGATACGTGGGAGGGAAATTCAGCTTGCTGGTCTACTAGGGACACGTTCCTGAAAGAGAGTGTAAGCGCTAGGACTGGGGACTCTGGTGGTGGCAGACGGGAGGTGGGGAAGGGAGGCTAGGGAAGTCTCAGGAAAATGGGGACCACACTGAGGGCTAGGTTGAGGCCAGCATGGTGGGATCAGTCCATGTGGGTTGTGCGAAGCCCTGAGGAGTTGCCGGTTGTCCTTTTACAGTATGGGGAGCTGTTGAAAGTGTCTCGGCAGTGGAGTGGCATCAGGAGACCTCTGCTGGCAGTGAACAGGAGGGATTCCAGAAGGAGAGGCTTCAGGTGGGGAGACCATCCTGTCACATGAGTCCAAGCAGAAGCGTATGAGGGGTTCATCAAACATTAAACATAGAATCACCACACGACCCAGCAGTCCAGCTCCTAGGTGCACACTCCAAAGAAGCAGTTCTACTCCTAGGTATATGTTTCAAAAAAATTGAAAACAGGTGTTCAAAAAAAAAAAAAATACTTGTATGCGAGTGTTCATTGCAGCTCTAGCCACCATAGCCAGAAAGTGGAAACAACCCAGGTATCCATCCACAGATGAATGGGTAAACGGAATGCTGTGTGTCTTTACCATGGATTATTGTTTGGCCGTAGAAAGGAAAGAAGCACTGATTCATGCTACAGCAGGGGTGAATCCCTAAAACGTTAGGTCACATAACGTACGATTCCATTTATAGAAACCATCCAGAATAGGCAGATCCGTAGAGACAAAAAGATACATGAGTGATTTTCGGGGGTTGGAGGGAGGGAGATCGGGGAGACACTACTTAGTGGCTCCTGGCTTTCCTTTAGGGATGATAAAAGTGTTTTAGAACTAGACAGAGGGGGTGGTTGCACAACACTGTGAGTATCCTGGATGCCATTGAACAATACAGTTACAAATGGCTGGTTTTATATTATGTGAATTTCACCTCCATAACAAAACCAAAAAGCCTCTGTGGGCCTGGGCCAAGGCAAGGATGTGGGAATGGAGGGGAATAAGGGAGAGGTCTGAGAAGCCCCGCAGGAGAATCAGCCAGTTTCGTGGAGGCAATAGGGGAGAGATCCTGAAATTTCTAGCCTGAGTGCCGAGATGAATGGTGACACCATTTGCCACATGACTCACATGATTAACCAAATCTGTTCTCTTCACTTTGACTCTGCCACTTCCTGGCTCTGGGTCTGTGGGCAAGTTTGTGCCTCCTTCTGCCTGTAAAATGGAAACTGGTGGTGTTGTGATCAAGTGAGTGAACATATCTGGAACATAGAGCTCCGTGCCTGGCACACAGGAGGCCCTCAGTTAATATTTGTGAAATGCCTAAAGGACCACGTTTATTTGTTTTTCAATATAAGACCGTTCTTTGTAGAGATGCCAAGAGGGTAGTCGCTATGCCTTCTGGAATTCTAAGACACGTGCGTATCTCATTACCCTCGGCAAATTTGCTGGGTTCCCCTAGGATTCTGAGGCAGCATGGTGGAGTGCCCTGGGGGCTTCGAATTGTGTTTGCAGCAGTGGCTGGCCCATAGGAAGTGCTCAAGTATTGTTAGCTTTTGTTGTTGTCATTGCGGTGGTGGTGGTGGTGGTGGTTATAAACCGATGGCCAGAGTCTGCTTGGGAATGTACTCTAACACAGGCACAACCCTCAGACACCTTGTCTTGGAAAGAGCTGGGATAGATAACAGAAATAAGGGTTAGCTAGTTGGACTATTTAATTACTAAACTAATCAATTCATTAAAACACCTGTCAATGTCAATACTTAATTTCAGGTAGGTGAGGGGGAAAATGGCTTCAACTTTCCAATTTGTCATTCTTCCTAGCTAAACAAACAGCTGATGATGATAAGAATGTTAGATTATTGAATACTCAAGGCAGACTTGTGAAATATTGAAAAATGACTACCCCGACGTTGATCCATAAAATCCTTACCATCATGGAGAAAACGAATGAATCATTCCCCTGACATCAGCCTCAGGAACTTCCTGTAATGATCTCCTAACCCCGGTGTCAGCCTTGCCCCGTTTGTTATCAGCCTTCAGGAAGTCCATTATTGCAGTATGGAACCTGTGTAGGTGTAGTGGGATCCGGTGAATTACAGAGATGCTAGAGCGTCTTTTTCCATTTAGAGGAAAAGCCCGTTTCTAACCCTTGCCTATTTTAATGAGTCACCATAATGCCTCTATGATTATCAAATTGGTTGTCTTTCACAGAATTGGCCATTTTTAGCCTTGGGAGAATTTGATTAGAACATTCAGTTACTTGGTCTGAGGAACAACCTAGCTGTGGGTTAATGTTCTTTGGACTGAATGTGTTGAAAATTAATATTAGAATTTTTGTACACCAAAGCCTCGGGTGACTTTTGGCGACCTCAGGGCACCAAAATAACTCTGGATTTGGAGATAAGTTGTACTAAAAAGATTTTCTACTGCTTTCCACCCCATCCAGTCACCCCATCCAGTCACCCCATCCAGTCACCCCATCCAGTCTTATGCTGGTCCATTAAGTCACTGGGACGTGTTCCTATAAAATAGCTATACTACCACATGGAATAATGAGGCTCTGATGTTTGGGGATAAAGGCACAAGGTTTGGAAACGATTTTGGACAGTCTTTTATTCTTCCTTCAGTAAAATGAGAACATTATCCCTAGGCTAATACCAAAACAACAGCATTCACAAAACAAAAGTGATTTTCTTGTGATGCAAGGGATTCAGTATAAACTGTCACTGAATGATGTTTGAATGGGTGTCACCTTAATGCGTGTCCAGAGAAGCAGGCCAGGGGCTGACTAAATCAGCAATGGCCGGGCTGATGCTTTTGGCCATCCCTGTAAGGTGCTTTTCTAACGGAATAGATTAACCAAAGATTTGAGGTAACTTCTGCAGTCACGGAGCCCATTGCAGATGAAGATCCAGTCTTTTGGTTTGGATAAACACAGCCTATTTCCCTCTCTAGCCCAAGATTACACTCAAAAGCAGGTTGTGTTTGACTCAAAATTCTTAGGTACCATTGTGAAGTCAGGCTCAGATTCAACGACTCATATCTTTTTACCCCAGCACCTGCTTTCCTGGCACCTAGAGGGATTGGTAGGTAGCCACTACATGAACTTATCATATCTGTGTTTTGGTGTAGTGATGTTTCTTGCTTTTCTTTTGGTATCCAAATACCTCTATACTCCCCAGCAGTGGCCCTCTGGATTATGATACTCACTTGCTGTGCCCTTCCCAGAGGTGTTTACCATTTTCAAACTATTTGGTACTATGTAAAGCATCCAGTAACATCAATTCTCTCCCAAACTTTAAAAAAAAGGTTTATTTATTTAGAGAGAAAGAGCTTGTGAGGGAGGGGCAGAAGGAGAGGGAGAGAATCCCAAGCAGACTCCATGCGGAGCTCGGAGCCCGACACGGGGCTCCATCTCAGGACCCTGAGACCATGACCTGAGCCGAAATCAAGAGTCGGAAGCTTAGCCGACTGAGCCACCCAGGCGCCCCTCTCCCAGTCTTTAAAAGGGCTGAACTCAGTTTGGCCATAAAAGAAATGGCTTACATGGGCGCTTGGGTAGCTCAGTTGGTTAAGCGACTGCCTTCGGCTCAGGTCATGATCCTGGAGTCCCGGGATCGAGTCCCGCATCGGGCTCCCTGCTCAGCGGGGAGTCTGCTTCTCCCTCTGACCCTCTTCCCTCTCGTGCTCTGTCTCTCTCAAATGAACAAATAAAATCTTAAAAAAAAAAAAAAGAAATGGGTTACAGTCATGTTCTATGGTGATACACATAGAGATATATTTTGTCCTGGACTATTTGAAATTCAAGAGGAACTCTTGTTTTTCCTTTCAAGTCTTTGAATGGAATGTGTGAGCAAGATTTGATTTCTTTCTTAGAAGGAGTGAATGCCAGATGCCCTTTGCTTACCTCGGTTTCTCACTCCCTACCTATTCAGAAACTTGAGACCTGTCTCCCGAGATGTTGATGACCTGTAATCTAAAGAGTACCATAGGCACTCAAGAAAAGTAAACATACAGGAAACATTTTTTTCCCATCCTAGCATGAAGTTTTCTATTTTTCTTTCCTTTGGGTGGGATATAATATGAGTAATTTACACAGTGCTAGTCCCTAATGTAAAATTATATAGGAACATGTTTTTTTTTTCCTTTACTTATTGTGTATTTATTGTGTAATCAACAAATTATTTGTGTCAGGTCTGTCCTGTGATTTAATCAAAGGGTCTACCATGGCATTTCTTTGTTGAATTAAAAAATGGTTTTATTTGGAAAAGATACTCTGACCCACTGAAGAGAAATTGTAGTCGAAGTTGAACAAGTGTTTAGTTCACGATGAGGCATTTGCAGCTGTAAGCAATCATATTACTCTGCCATCATTTCAGTTTCGTGGAAAATGAAGATGTTTACTTAGGGCTGTTAAAAGTTTGATTTTAATAGCAATTCCCAAGCAGTACAGAATATCACTTAGGGCTGATATCAGGGGGAAAAAGGACAGTTATTAAAACTCGTTGCTTATGCTTTAGCTTGTATTGATTTTTATGTGTGGTTTTGTTTTGTTTTGTTGTTTTTTTTTTAGCACGTCAAGTGAGTCACGTTTTACAGGGAAGGCATTGCTTTGACTCAGTATCCAAGTACATACTTGTGGCTCATAGAAGATAGATTCGATTAGAGAATGACACTGCAAGGACTGCCCACTTGGGGCTGCTTCGACTGTCCCCTCGATCTTCCATTTTCTTTCCTGCTCCGTAAGATGCCAACAATAATAGCAAGAGGGGATAGTTAAAATTCCACCTGCCATGGAAGGAGAAAAATCTCTTTGGTAAATATCACATGCTCCCCAAAAAGGGACTCTCATCACAATATCTCGAATTAGGTGCTGCTTGCTTTGTTGCACAGATTAAACCAGGGTTTCCCAGCCTCACACTATTATTGATTGACATTTGGGACCGATCATTTTTTTTTTACTGAAATGTAGTTAACATACAATGTTATATTCATTTCAGGTGTACCGCACAGTGATTCAACGATTGTATACATTACACAGTGCTCCCCACTTATGAAGGGCTGTCCTATGCATTGTAGGGTGTTTAGCAGCATCCCTGGTCTCTATCCACTAGATGCCAGTGGTGCCCTCCCCTGCATTGTGACATCCATAAACGTCTCCAGATATTTCCATCTGTCCTGTGAGGTGCTAGGGCACCCCAGCTGAGGACCGCTAATCTAGCCAGAACAGTATAGCTTTTCTTTTTATCTTCTCAATTTAAAATTCTTTTCTTTTTTTTTTTTTTATTATGTTCGGTTGGCCAGCATCTAGTACATCATTAGTTTTTGATGTAGTGTTCGATGATTTATCAGTTGCGTATAACACCCAGTGCTCATCACAGCACAAAGAACTTTGATCTAGGATGTTTTCCTCTTTCAAATTGAGGTATCTTCTAGATCATTATGATTTCAACAATAAGTGTCAAATAATTACAGAAGTCAAAATTTAGGTTTGAGATGTTTATTTGTGTGGGAATGTGAGTAACGTAGTGACAGTATTTTCTGAAGGAATAATTTATATGTACAGACTAACAAAGATGTTTTTTCTGACTTGTGCATTTAATTATATGAAATGTTTTTTGGTGATATGATAATATGATTATATTTAGTGATAAATGAATCATCTTCATGAGAAAATTATAAAAAGAAAGGAAGAAATGAACAATTTAGAAAAAAAGCATAGCTTTCATATTTTTCCCTTTATTATTGACGTAGGCATGTTGTCACCACTTGCTCAAAAAACAAAACACAGAGATACAGAGAACAGAATGGTGGTTGTTGGGCAGGGGAAGCTTCATATGGTGATGGATGTTAACTAGACTTATTGTGGTGATCATATGTAGTGTATACAAATATCAGATCGTTACGTTACATCATGCACTTGAAACTAATATAATGTTATATGTCAATTATACCTCAATAAAAAATTGTTCTTAAAAACTTCCAATAGGGGTGCCTGGGTGGCTCAGTCCACTGAGTGTCCGACCCTTGATCTCGGCTCAGGTCCTGATCTCGGTGTTGTGAGTTCAAGCCCCATGTTAGGCTCCACACTGGTGTGGAGCCTACTTAAAAAAAAAAATTCCAATATTTCTTGTCAAATTTGAGTAATTCCTCTGCATTGCCACTGAATGTATTACAATTTTAGTAGTTATTGATAAGCATTTTGATCTCCAGTATTGTTATCATTAAACAACATAATCACATATTTTTAAATAAACTTAGCCAAAAAATGTGTGTATTTTCTTTATTTGGAATATTAATTTCTCAGGGTAAAAAACTAAGTAGAGTCAGTAGCCTTTGGCTTAAATATACTTTCTCTTTTTTCATCTTACTAGCAAGTTCTACTAAGACAAAGTTTAAGGGCAAAAATCTCACTTAAATGGTTATTGTAATTGAGGATTTCTGTAATAATTTCACCAGGAAGGTTTTCCCCCAGCTGATTACTGAGTACTTGATATAAACTATCAATATTTATTTAAGATACGTCTGATAACTAATAACAAAATCTTTAGAATTTCAGGGTATATCATCCTCAGCAGTATTACTCTGAGATTCTCTTTAAACAGGGGAAACAGACTGTTTTCCTTCATCTAAAGTATAACAATAAGCATCACGGTTCCTATACAGTTTCCAATGCTAACACAGTCTGTGCTTCCGTTTTGAAGAGAGCTTTATGTAAAACAGTGATAATATTTTGGTTTAAGCCCCAAAACACAAATTCGGGATGAGAATCCTTGGGTATTTTCATAAAATCATCAGAAGTATTTCAGTGCATTTCTTTAAATGTTTATACCTAAGAAACAGTCACTCCAGATTTGTCAATCTGTTGTGATTAAATATGAAAATCTGTATACAAGACGTTGGCAAAAATCACAGAATGAGTTCTGCATAAATATAAGATTTTGGAGAGTTTTATAATATTTATGGCATTAGTTGATCAAATAAGCTTATGTAAACATGTGCTCCCAGTGCTTTTCATTTGGGGGCATTTTGACCCCCAGGACACTTTTGCCAATGTCTAGAGACATTTTTGTTGTCGCAGTTGGGAGGGAATGGTTTGCTACTGGCATCTAGTGGGTGAAGACCGAGGATGCTGCTAAACATCCGTCAGTGCCCAGGACAGTCCCCTACAACAAAGAATGTTCTGGCCCCAAATGTCAAGAATACCAAGGTTGAGGAACTCTGTACTACCCTCGATGATTCATGAAAATGTCTTTCTTTATTCTCCAGTAATCTCTTGAGATGTCCCTCAGACCTGAGACGTTTTGCGACTCTACAGTTGGCATCAGTGTCTCGGTGGGCGTGCGGACTCCCATCACAGTACAAAGACAAGATAATCTCTTAATAGGTCCCTTATCTCATTTTCCAGAGCTGTCATTTTAACTGCGATTCCTTCATAACGATTTCTCAGTAAGATACGAGCAGCTTTGATATTTATGGTCAGTTTATATTAATGATGGGAGTCAAAAGTTTTACTCCATTCCTGTGACAATGTTTTTGAATTCCTGATGCAAGCTTGTTTTGAATAACTGCTTTGTGTTTTATCGGGGCACAGGTTTGTTTTTAATAGGATTACATTTAATTTGAAAATGAGTGTGTGTGTGTGTGTGTGTGAGAGAGAGAGAGAGAGACAGAGACAGAGACAGAGAGACAGAGAGGGATGGAGGGAGACAGAGGAAGAGAGAGAGACAGAGAGAGGGAGGGAGAAAAACAGAGAGAGGGAGGGAGGGAGAGAGATGGAGGGAGAGAGATCTGTTGAAGTTCTGGGAGCTAAGATTTGAGAATCAACTGATTTTTAAAATGCATTCTTTTTTCATCTATTCATTTTGCAAAGTTACTTGTGAGTAGCATTTATCTCACTATTTTTATTTATAAAATACTACATTTCTTTAGAAAATATATTAATTTTGGAAAGTGTTTGCTTTTCCTGCCTTTTATACTGATTTTTACTTCAGAATACCATTTTGCAACTCAATTTGTACCTAATTGAACGTATTTTTAAACAAATTGAAACTATAGGCCAATCGCTGCATCTAAATACTCTTAGAAACAGTCACCATTTCTCCTACTGCAATGCTTCTAGTAAATTCCAATAAATTCTCTCCATAGCACAATCTGTGACAAATTACCCTTTATCAGACATATCTTTAGCACCAAAAAAAAAAAAAAAACCCACACCACTTACACGTATCTACAGCTGTAGATGCTAAAATGCAGATTTTTTTTTTTTTATTACTACAGCCTAGGAGTTCTTCATTTGGTGACCTTTTAAAATGACAGCTTTTGATTAACATAACAATAAAAAATTAAAAAAAATAAAATGACAGCTTTATTTCAATGTTTTCTGACTATATCATTTATTCAGTGGCTTTTTCCTGAAATATTTGCAATTTGGGGCATTTGGAATGTTTAATGGAACGATATAAACAGGAATTATTTCACAAGATCTGAGAGTGTGTGCATACGCATCAATCAGTCAATCAAACTGTCCATCCATCCATCCATCCATCCATCCATCCATCGATATACTAAGGGAGAAAGAGATATTTTCTCTGAACCGGCCAAAGCACCCATCTTCCTTTTTTCCTTTTAGGGCACAAGTTTTGTCCCTATTCTTCCATCGCCCATGTTCTCCCAACGTAAAAGACACCTGTGACAGGTCGCAGGTGGCCATCATTAATAATCATTTCAGTAGTGAGATCCGTCATTCTTGGCATCATTCCCTCCCATTGCACATTACCTCCTCGCTCCAGAAAGTCTTTGCTTTGGCCTCGTCTGTAAACATGTACCTCTCTTTTCAATGTCTGTCTGCATTTCACTTCCTGGAGAAGTAACCTTTTGTTTCTCAAGGATTTGAACAAATGGAATATGAAGTTTTTCCCAACTGCACCAGCACAGAGTGACTGTTTTTTTTTTTTCCTCAGTCTTGCAACTGTTTACCCACTAAAATTACCAATTACATTTCCTTGTATACATGTCTTGTCTCCCACTAATTGGTACCCGCTGAGGTCTGAGACTGCACAGCCCATATTCTTTTAACTCGACCCTGAGGAGATGCAGGCCTAGCTTTTATTTAGGTTAAGGTTGGCATCCGGGGAACTGTGTTCCCATTGCATGCTGCAAACATGAGCCAACATAACCCTTAAATCAAGCGCTGTCAAACGAACACAAGGAAGCAGGCCACAGAGCTGTCTCTGAGAAGCTTTGTTCTTCGAACCACACCTCAAAATATGGCTAACAAGGTTGACATCCAGCAAAGCCAAAATTGACTTGAAGTAATGTGGTTGGTTTGGTACTGTAGACAATGACTGTAGACCTGAAAAAAAGAAGTTCCGAGAATAACATCTGCTTTTCTGTGTGATATTTTCTCGCCATTGTTTAGAGAATTATAAATTGCTTTGTCAAGAGCTTGTTTACAAAAGCTTGGCCAATTTCAAAATGAAGCTGCCTTTGAGTCGTCCCTGTTTCATCTCACTATTTGGAAAAGAAACCTGAATTGTTAAAACGTAAATACATCAAGTTGAGAGCCAAAGGCAGTGAAAAGCAAGTCAAAGCAAGAAATGTACCACAATCGAACCATTCTCCTGGGAGGAAGAAGATACATGGCAATCATTTTTACATCTGACAATTTTTGTTACTCAATTAAGTGGAAAGAATTGGAAAGCACCGTACGTAATATCTGTTTTCTCTCATGTGTGACGCTACAGTTTATATTGACAAGTGATGATAATGGAAATTAAAGTATGTGAGAGTAGCCATATGTTCCCCAAAACATAGACTGGTAATGAGATAGAGGTGAAGATGGAGGCGTAAGTGTAGGCGACGCTTCTCGAAGTGTAGTCTCCACACCAGCGGCATCTGCAGCGCCTGGGAGCTTATTAGAAATGCAGATCGTGATGGGTATTAAGGAGGGCATGTGTTGTGATGAGCACTGGGTGTTAAACGCAACTCATGAATCATGGAACACTACATCAAAAACTAACGATGTACTATACAGTGGCTAACTGAACATAATAATAAAAAAATAAAAATATAATAATAATAAAAAGAAATGCAGGGGCACCTGGGTGGGTCAATTGGTTAAGTGGCTGCCTTCGGCTCGGGTCATGATCTCAGGGTCCTGGGATCGAGCCCCGCATCGGGCTCCTTGCTCAGCAGGGAGTCTGCTTCTCCCTCTCCCTCTGCTGTTTCCCCCACTTGTCTCTCTGGCTCTCTTTCTCTCTCGCTCTCTCTCTCTCTCTCTCTGTGTGTCAAATAAATAAATAAAATCTTAAAAAAAAAAAAAAAAAGGCAGATCGTGTGCCGGGTCAGAGATGTGCTGAATCAGAAACTCTGGGGATGAGGGTGGGCGAGTCTGTGTTTGAACAAGCCGTCCAAGGGATTCTGGTGCATGTTCAAGTTTGAGAACCACTGACCTGTAGATGGATAGATGGATATGGAAGTACAGTTACAGGTACGGATGTAGGTAGAGACATAGGAACAGGTATAAATACGGACACGAATACAAACAGATACAGACAGACGGGCAGATGTGTGGCTCTATATGAAAATATAGATATCTGAAATTGCCACCACAGGATTTCTGCAGGGGAGCAAATTATTTCTTTGTACTAGGGATCTGTTTGGGTAAAGCCTGTTCTTTTTCTAGGCAATGGCTCTGTGACTTACAAAGTGAGAAAAATCTGCATTTGTTGAGCATTTCTCCATGCTGTTCATTTGGTGTGCGCCCTGTGATGTCCGTCGCTGGGGCAGCTCCTTCCCTGAGAGGCTGGCTTGCTCTTACCCCACCTTTGCCCTCCTCGAGGCTGCTATCTGTGATTGGATCTGCAAGTGAATGGTAACAGAATTTGGAAGCCAGTGGTATCCTAAGCGTCCGGTCTACTTTTCCTATTTCTTTTGTGCTTCCGTCTGCCCCTCCCGTCTTTGGTTTTGAGCATCATCTCCCTTATTTTCAGCCAGCCATTCATATGAAGCACTGTTTTACAGTGGGGATGAATTAGGAACATAAAGATGTGATAAAAGGGAGTTTTAAAATACATTATAGTAGATTTCAAAATAGTATGATACCATTTGGGAAGAAAATCTCAATATGCAAGAAAAATATTTGGGAGAGTAGTCACGAAGACATAATCAGTGATTCTTGGATTATAGATTACTTGAATATTATTCATTTTGCTTATTTCTGTAGTTCTGATGTTTTTGGTTAGAAGCTTGCATTGCTTTTATAATAGGCAAAGGTATATTATAAATTAACATACATAAAACAATAAAAATAATAAAAGGAAGGAATTATGATTTTATCTTCTTCTCCCCACTGCACTTTGAATTTAAGAGTCCATCAATTATGTCAGTTCTATTCGTTCATCAGTTTTCACATTAAAAAAATTACTGCTGGATGGTACAATTAAATGACAACTCTGCCCACGGAAATGACAGCAAGTCCACGCTAAATAGATCATTGATTTAGTCGTTAAAACCATGTAGAACTCCTGTTTAGGGAGAAGGGAATATTTAAGTGTATGTGGCCATAAGAAAATGTCTCCCTTTGCTTTTTACGCAAGATGTATGGTGACTTGTCATGCTCAGGAAGTGTTTTGAAGTGGATAATGGCTCTTTTCCTGATATTTCGAGTCCCGTGGCTTAATCCTCTTTTGGAAGCCTTCCTTTGAAGATAAACATAGGCATTTGTTTTCGCTTAATTCTCCTTCCCTAAAATCCCTTTATGCTCTAAAATTCTACAGTTCCATAATGAGTGTGGATAAGCCGCAATTAACAAATGGGAAAATGAGCCATTTTATTTTTGTCCTGCACATAAAACTGAACCCATAGGATCTTGCCCCAAGGTGGGACCTAGGTTATTTGTCCAAGCTGTAGGATGCCCCAGGATAAAGCTGTGTGCTATGTATGAACTGTGATGGTGGACCCCAGATCACTATCAGCCCCTGGCTGATAATAACAGCAAAATCCACTTAAATCAGCTTAAATAATTGGGAATTACAGATAATCACAAGTATGGTGGGTTTCATCCAGCCACTCTGGATCTTTTTCCTGCCATTTTCTTCACTTTCTGTTCCTTGAAGCGTCTCTAAGCCGGTATTGAGAGAACCTGCGGCAGTTGAGTTAAAGCTGACAACATTGAGGCCAGTGGTTCCCAACTTGGGGTCATCCCCACCCCGCCCCCCACCACCAAGGGACACCCAGCGATGTCTGGAGACATTTTTGTTCGTCACAACTGAAGCGCTGCTACTGGCATCTTAGTGGGGAGAGACCTGAGTCACTACTAAACATCCTGCAGCGCCTGGGACAGTCCCCCACAACAGAGAGTGACCCAATCCAGAATGTCAATAGTGCTGAGGTTGAGAAACGCCGGCATACAGGAAGAAAATGTTTGCTCTTCCTGCATCTCTTGCTTACATTCAAACAAACATTTTGCAGAAGCCCCCAGCCACCTTTCCCTCAAGTGCCTCTGGCTGTAAGGAAGGCTGGTGGCTTTAGGTCTGGGTTCCAGAATCAGTCATGGGCAGGAGGGGGCGGTATCCCCAAGATCAGCTCACTCAGCCCCAAACTACATGGGAATGGCCACTCTATACGCTATCCATGTGACTCATTGACAATCCAGAGATTGTTTCAAGAAATTGTCTTCACGGAGGAGAAGTGACTATTTTAAAGACGGTTTTGTAAAACCGATCTCTATACCGAATCATTTAGCAGTTTTATTATTTTTACAGTTTTATTTACGTTAAGAAATCTCTACACCTAACATGGGGCTCGAACTCATAGCCCTGAGATCAAGAGTCAGATGTGCTTCTGACTGAGCCAGCCAGGCACCCCAGCAATTTTATTATTAATTGAGGTGAGAGACGATGTCGGCCTGGACGAGGAGGGAACAGTGGAAATGAGAAGAGGTCAGATTCGGGCACGCTTTGAAGGTAGAGCCAACAGGCCCTACCAGTGGATTGGCCGTGGGGTACGATATGGAGTCAGAGGGAACAGGGAGTCAGGATTTGGGCCTGAGTCACTGGAAGGATGAACTTGCCATTGACTTAGCTGGGGAAGACCAGAGAGGAGCAGGTTGGGAGGAAGTTGAAGAACTCAGGGAATTCAGGAAAAAACAGCCACTTTCGTCATTTGAGCAAGCCAGGAAGCTCTTCCTGCCTTCAGTTTTAATTTTCTTAACACTATCCACTTATAGCCTAAAACATAGTCAAGTTACAGGCTAAAGCACTTACCTTACTATTCTAGTAATCTGGCCAAATGGTTCATCCTTCCTCTCCAAGGTGAGAAATGTCTGTTTCTTTCTTTCCAGGTGTATATGCAGGCTCTGAAAGATATTTACCAGAGATGACTTATTTTACCAAAAACGGCTACTGATAATCTGCATTTATGGGCCCTTGGTGAGCTTAATATCAATTAATAGTGTATGTTTTTCCTTTAGGCGAAAGGTTATCTTGGATTTCTCAGAATTAAACCACACATTTAAAGAGTGGACACTGGATCTCTGTGGTATATTTTTCTAAAACAATACATATAGTCTAGATAGAAGTAATAGCTCTCAAATTTTATTTGCATAACAATTTCCTGGAAAGTTTCTTAAAAATGCAGATTCCCGAGCCCCCAGAAGGCCGACTGTGGTCAGTTCAGGACTGAACTCCAGCTGGTCCATGTCATCCATTACACATCATTATCTGATTACAGGCCCAAGAACCACAAGCTTTCCAGGAGCCCACACAAATGTCTGCAAGCTGAAAAGGAAATTATTGCCTCCCAAGGCAATTATGCAAATACTTACCTATATATCTAAAAGCACAGTATGTATCAATTTCATTGTCAGTGAGTATTTCAAAACAATCTTATCTCATGTGAAAGCAATTTATAATATACATTTTTCGCTCTTAGCGAGTGTTCCTGAAAGTATTACACTGATTACTTAAAAATCACAACCAAACAAGAATTCTAGGAGTTACTCATTGCCAAATCATGTCAACATCAAAATTATAAAAATTCTTTAGAAAACTAGGTGATGGGCCTCAAAGGTGAGTGTTTAAATTAACACAGAATCCGTGGGACTCTACTTTTGATTAAAAAAAAAAAAAGATCCTCAGGTGAATCTGATTCTGATCCTGCACTCACACTTGGAGAACCTAAGGTCTAGGTGGGTGTTTCATTATCACCAAAGCATTCTTGCCTGCAGCCAGTCGTTTATCAGATTTTCTCAGCATCTACTATGTGCAGGCATGATGCCAGATGCTAGAAATACAGTGGTAAACAATATTTATCGTTGTGCAACTTCCAGGCCAGTGAGAGAGACAGTGAATAGACAAGTGGACAAGCATATGAAAGCAAATACAAGGTCAGATAAATGCTGAGAAGAAAACCAGCAGGGTGTTGACATCAAGAAACCAGGAAACATGGACTTCAGACTGGGAAGGCCGGGGAAGGCTTTTCTGAGGGAGTGGGATTACAGAATAAAGAAGGAGGAGCCAGCCCTGGGAAGAGCAGGGAACAGCGTGGGCAAAAATCCCTATGTTGGACCAAGCTTGCCTTGTACAAGAGTGTCAGGAGAACGGGAGGAAAGAGAGAGGCAGACAGGGGAAGGAGGAAGTTGGCCCAGACCCTTTGGCACAGGGAATTCCGATGCGGCTGGATTGTGCTCTAAGTGCAGTGGAAGCGAAGTGACGGTCTTTGCTTGCTTGTTTGTTATTCCATAAAGCTTGGGTATGGCATGGTACTTTGTGTAGTGGCGCTCCGCTCGGAGCCAGGCTGCTGGAGTGTGAATTCTAGCTTTGCCTCTTAAGGCAAAGTGACCTTGGACATGTTCCAACCTCTCTCCGCTCAACTCCTCACCTGCAGAGTGGAAGTAACATAAGGTAGTTTAGCATATTGAGTACATGATAAGCACTACGTACGTCTTAGTAAGGAAGATGTGTGTCTCGGATCATTCTGGTTTCCCCCTTGGACAGTTCACTGGGCAAGGGCAAGAGCGGACACGGTTAGGTTGGTTAGGAGGCCGTTAAATTTGTTCAGGAGAAATAGGATGGAGGCTGGAGGGGGGAGGTGTAAGAGCAGATTTGGAGAGGAGGGCTCAGATTCCTGATTTGTTTTGGGGGCAGAGTTGACAGAACCTGGGAATGGATTAAATGTAGGACATGAGGGGAAGGCAAAAATAAAGAAAAGTTGTTTGGTTTCTGGCTCAACGAATTGGGTGCATAAAAATGACCGTCACCAGTCATCATCAATAGCAGCCGCAGCAACATTTATTGAGCGGGTGTGCGTGCCAGGCACTGAGATAAATGCTTTATAAACACCTCTTAAGATGTGGGAGGCTTAGGTACAAAGACATTTGCCAGAAGGGAAAGTCAAGAGTTCAGCATTGGATAAGTGAAGTTTGAGATGACCCTGAGATACCAGCTGGAAGGGTCAAGAAGGCAGTTGGATAGCCGACTCTATAAAACTCAAAGATGACTGGTTTGGAGATAATATTCACGAGTCATGAACTTTGCAGCGGAATTCACCACAGTGTTCTTTTATATAATGATTTGGGCTGTTTCAATAATGTTTTATTTCTTTTGGCCTAAGCCTTTTTTGAGCTCAAGGCTTGCTTCCTAACAACCTTCATGTCAATGGACTTTTAAGTCGATTCTCCATAGTGTAAAATAAAGTATCGCATGAACGTTTCTGACTCTGAAACAGAACTCTACTGACTCAACTTGTCAAATCTGAAGTTCACGTTCCCTGTGAAACATTTCCGAGGTAAAACTCAAAGACACTTTAGTTCAAGTTATGGTCTGAAGTCAACAGAATTATATTAATTCATATGGGTATAGAAAATCATGTATTTACAATGTTCCAATTGACATTTAGATTGACATTTGAACAGTTTTTCCAATCCCACACAGTTAGTGGCATAAGGTCTTGAGAAAGCATGAAACATTTGTTTATCAGCCTCATATTTCGTCAGGCTTGCCAAACACAGTTCATTTTCCATAGAAATTCACAAACCTGAGCAGTGGCCAAATTGTCAGAGTCGCTGAAAGTAAGCCAGTGAATAAAATTGTTAAACCCTTTGATTTCCCCCCACTTTTTTCCCTTAAAAAGTAACATAGCGTGTGCCTCTGGGTTTTATTATTTGACATCTACTACCCACAGCACCCAAGTGTGTTGGAGAAAAAAGCCTGTATGAACATTCCAGCACAGAGCGAACACAGGCGGGGTCTTTTGGGAACATTCATTTGCAGCCTCGCTTACCCTCCAGTGGGAAAGACTATTCCTTCATAAAAAAAGAAAGTTTTTTTTTTTTTAACTCAGTGACCACTGTGGTATTCTCTTGATTGAATTGCTTTCTTCATTGGCATCACCTGCTAATTTCATTTTTACTTGTAATAGTGAAAATGCACAATAGCCCCTAGAGGCAATACCCTTATTTTTAAAAATGCTAAAAAAAAAAAAAAAAAAGGATCCTTTCCCTTCAAAAAAGGTGAAGGATAACAATTAACTACTGAATTTCAGCTATGAGAAAGTCACCGAGTTGTGAGGCCCCCTGTGTGTAAGTCACATGGAATCTGTTTGGGGAGGGCAGCCACATGGGACAAACCACTGGAGGGTCAGCAAGGCTGCAAATGAATGGTCCCAAAAGACCCCGCCTGTGTTCGCTCTGTGCTGTAAGTTCAAAAGGACTCTCACAAATGGGGACCACGGGCGTGCTGGAAAGGGAGTCACCCCTCGGGATTGAAGGTGTCAGGGAGGAGCAGGGCTAAACCACAAAGCTGGAGCAGGATTCTTGTCATCACTGGCCTAGAAATGAAGTTGAGGAGAAGGGTCCCGATGTGCCGGGGGCCAGCATTTGTCACTCCCTGCTTGCTGGAAGCCCTCTCTCCCCATGACCCCTGCCAAGCCACACTGGTGAATCGGTAGGAGTAATGGTGGCCTCAGAAGAGCCCAGTGTAATTGGGGAATGAGAGCTAGTGTTTCATTTTTAATGTAACGGTTTTGTTGAGATATAATTCACATGCCATATAATTCAGTCACTTAAAGTGTATAACTTCATAGTATAGTCATAGAGTTGTACGACCATCACCACAATCAATTTTAGAACAGTTTCATCACCCCAGAAAGAAACCCTGCCCCCCTTAGTCATTACCCCCGGTGATCTTCCCATCCCCCACAACCCTTGGCAACCACTCATCTTTTGCCACTGTATGGATTCGCCTGTTCATGGACTCCTACAATATGTGGCCTTTTGTGACTGCTTTCTTTCCTTTAGCATACTGTTTTCAAGGGTCATCCATGTTGTAACATGTACCGGGACTTCATTCCTTTTTACGGCTGAATAATATTCCATTGTGTGGATTTGCCACATTTGGTTTAGCCATTCATCAATTGATGGACATTTGGGTTGCTTCTGCCTTTGGCTATCGTGAGTAATGCTGCTGTGAACACATTTGTGTCCAAGTTTTGTGTGACTATCTATCTTCAGTTGTCTTGGGGATCTAGGTAGCCATGGAATTGCTGGAGCATATGGTAACTTCTGGTTATAATATTTTGAGAAACCACCAAACTGTTTTCCAAAGTATTTTACATTCTCACCAGCAAGGTAGAAGAGTTCTAATTTCTCTACGTCCTTGCCAACATTTCTTTTACCTATCCTAGTGAGTGTGAATTGCTATCTCGTTGTGGTTTTGATTTGCATTTCCCTGGTTTCCCTGGTGGTTGATGATGTCAAGAATCCTTTTTTTTTTTTTTTTTTTTTTTTTTGAGAGAGAGAGCAGGGAGAGGGGCAGGGGGAGAGAGAGGGAGAGAGAATTCCAAGCAGGCTCCACGCCCAGTGTGGAGCTGGACACTGGGCTGGATCTCACAACCCTGAGATCACGACCCCAGCCAAAATCAAGAGTCGGACGCCCAACCGACTGAGCCACCCAGGCACCTCCTCAGGAATCTTTTCGTATGCTTATTGGCCATTTGTAGATGATCATCCGAGAAATGTCCATTCAGAGCCTTTGCCCGCTTTTAAATCAGGTTGTCTTTTTTATTACTGAATTGTAAGAGTCCTTTAGATACCTGGATACAAGTCCCCTATCACGTATGTGAGTTTGCACTTCGTTTAAATGAGTTGTTGCCTCCAACATGCCTGCTGTATCTCTACCACTTACTGTAAACTGACATCGGTCTATGTAACCATTTACCTCCACTTCCTAACTTTCAGATTCTTCCCCCTGTAAGTGCTTGGTGCCTCTCCGCCTTGTGTGCCGAAGGAGGCCTTTCGGAACTGACAGCTCCCCAGGGTGTCTGAGTCAGAGGATCACAGTGACCCCAGGCCTTCTCCCTCCCAGGGCCTCTAGCTGCGCATTCCAGCCGGGGAGCCTGCCTGCCTGACGACTCTGGCTCTTTCAGCAGGCTCCCGGTCTCCAGCCTCCTTCTCTGTTCCCACCCTGGCCGGGGGCTCTGTTCGGAGAGGATGGGGGGTCAGTTCTGCTTGGAGCTGCTCCTGCTGCTGAGGTGTAAGGACCCTGGAGAGGTAAGAAGACGCGGTGTGTGCCCTCCAGGCTCTGTGCCTTGTACCTCCTGCTTCAGGCGAGGCAGACGTGAAAGACTTCGTGGGGCTCGTGATCCTGGAGCAGTGGTGGGGGCAGGTGGACACAGCAAGAAAGAGTGAGCGAGCGAGCTTTGGAGGGATTCGCTCAGCTTGCTCCAGCACTTGAGTCTTTTTCAAGTTCAAAGTTCAGATGGTTCAAATGACACTTTCAATGCCTCTGCCTGTTGCTTTAGGAGAAGGTTCAGGGCCTTTGAGCCAGGGTGACTGGAATGTTACGTATCATTTGCCAAGACACTCATGTTTTCATTGCAAGCTTAAAGCAAATCTCAGTAAGGACCCGTCATTTCTTCTGCACCTTTCCTTTGGTCTGTTTTTTCAGTACTTTTAAATCGATGCATACTGACATATGCTGTCATTGCATAGGTCTTGGTGGCCTCCTAGTGCGGTGTTTTTCTGTGACAGGGAAGGAAACTGAGGGTGAGCGTGGATCACATTGTGTGTGGCAGGGTCAGCTGGCTAGTCTGTGACAGAAATGAGACTAAACAGCGTTGCTTTGTAGCCTCTCTCTGGGTCTGGTTTGTTGCATACTGTATAATGACGGACATCTGGGACAAGGGCAAATGTTGTCCTTCCCCTCACTATGATAAAGGAGCGGGGGTCGATGACATTGACAAGCAATATGGGTACTGATGTGAAACCACAAAATGTGGTCGGCCTCTTCCCTTGTGGCCACTCCGTGCAGCAAAGACAGATGATGTTTTCAGAAGATCAGGAAACCTTGGTTCTGCTGCCTGCAGCCTCTGGTACAAATCTTTTTTTTTTTTTTTTTTTTTTTTTTAATGCTTCCAGTTTTTCATGATTTCAGAGAAAGAACCTCAAAATCCATCTTTTCTTATTATTAACTTAGAATATTACCAAAGTGTTTAGAGAGCTTAGGGTACTTGCTGGTTTCGGATAGCTCCAAGCAGAAGTTTCTTTGAATCCTTCCTAAGGGAACAGACATTAAACGTTGCTTTATTTGGTGAGTTAAAAAAAAAAAACCACCTTGCCACAGATTGGCAATCTATTACCTTAGACTATGTGCACAGGCCACTCTATGTATAAAGTAATGTAAACTTATATTAATTATTTAATTTGTTTAAAACCAGGTTGCTTTTGGAGAAAAATTACTGCTCTAGATCACTATCATTTACAATGTGTCGAATGATTCCATTTTGAAGGAGAGCCAAGAATATTGTGATTCTGATTATTTCCAGTAATAGCATCTAGAAAATAAATCAACTCAGGTTGCAGTGATTGCAAGTTCCTGGGTACCTATCACTGTTCCTCAGGAACCTTTGTGTTCTCTTTGTGGGAAAATGAGCCACCAGGGCACTAAATCTCCCTCTGTTTTCCAACCGTCTTTGTAAATCCCACTGATAGCAACTGCACATTTAAGCAGTGTTCAGTAAGTGCTTTCAAAATCCACCACTGTCTTTATTTTTTTTTTATTTTTAAAGGATTTTATGTAATTATTTATTTGAGAGAGAGGGAGTGCACGAGCAGGGGAAGGGGCAGAGGGAGAGGGAGAAGCAGACTCCCCGCTGAGCAGGGATGCGGGGCTCGGGGCTTGATCCCAGGACCCTGGGATCATGACCTGAGCCGAAGGCACTCGCTTAACCGAATGAGCCACCCAGGCGCCCCTCACCACTGTCTCTAAAAAGAAAAAGATTTGGACGCTGCTCTGTTGTGCCTAGCTTGAGATTAAGGAAAAAATCACTTGTGGAAGCCAGGTTGAGCCCAAGTTCCACATCCAGGGTGCAAATGGGGCTTTGTCACCGCCCCGAGCCTGCGTTTGTTCTTGCCCGCAGCTGTGCACAGTCACAAGCATCTCCTCCTCTAGTGGGGCCCCTGCGGCAGCCGCCAGTTCCCACGGCCACCTCCATTGCTAACATTCGTGGAAGCTTTTCGTATATTTTAATCTGGACATCAAGGGCCAGGTGGACAGAGTATGCCAGCCCATCAGTTCTGAGTCAGTGTCCTTCGAGAGATAGGGCAGCAGCCCTCCTATAGTGGCCACCTTTGGCCGGCTTCCGAATGTCACTTGCAACAGGCTCCCTGCAGGTGCCGACTATGCATTTCGTGGGCTACTGGGGAAGGAAGGTAATGGAAGGCCGGGGCCAGTCTTTTCGAACAAGATATCGTCAGTTCCCGCTGTAGCTTTCTCCGAATGAATCAGGGAGAAAGACAGCACCTTGCGGTTCCTGCGAGGACTGGTCTTGGTTGGTTTTCAATCCAACCTTGGGAACCAAGGAAGGAGTGAGGGCCATTGGTGTTCAGCTGCGCACCTGCCACCGGGATGGATGGACGTCTCCTGTTTCCGGGGCAGTGCTGCCCTGGTGTGCTGAGGCTTGCCCATATTTACAGAGATTTCTTCCCCTTCTGTGGGGGTTGACCACAGTGGCACAGAAGTTACTGGACTGGGGCCTCTTTAGCTTTCTTTACCATTAGCTCCCCAGCGCGTCCTTGGGAGATCGAATGGACAGGAGAGATTAAGTGACAAAGGAGACAAGTTTAATGACTCCTTTCGAGCTGGATTCATACGTACTGTGTAGAAATAGATAGAGGTTGTTTTAGTTAGGATCCTCGAGGCAGATGACAGATTAGTTTGCTTTTCAAATCGCACTCATCAAAAATGGGACTGTGTGTGTGTGTGTGTGTGTGTGTGTGTGTGTGTGTGTGTGTGTTAAGGAGTGCATTTCTTTTTAAAGTTTAAGGTTTAGATGACTCCTCATCTGTAGATTGGGGATAGAGACAATGTTTCCTCTAAAGGTTGTGAGAATTAAGTGAGCTAATACATGTCATGTGCTTAGAACAAGTCCAAGAATATAGTAAGAGCCCAGTAAATGTTCGATGTTACTACTATCATTAGTTTTATATTACCGTATGGTGGCTTTTTAATGCTACTGATGGTTCCTTGAGCAGATATTAAGCACACTGACCAGTTTCCACGTATTTTTCTAAATCTCCTCAAGGAGGTTACGGGCTAGTGGGGAGACCAAAGTAGAAACAAGTAGTTGCTTGAAATAGAAGCATGCCCAACATATCCTGGGAAAGCTTGAGGCCTGAGCACTCCAGTCCATGTGGACCAGTAAAAGAAGGTCCCTAAACGAGCAGGCATCGACCTGATGCTCATTTATGGCCGTTCTCCTGCCATGTGGCATATGGAGGAGTCCATGTCACATAGAGGAGTGTCTTGAGTTTGGTATTTGGACAGATAAGGTGTCTCGTGTCCTGAGTCCGTCAAATATTGAAGGTTGCCCAAAGTCTTCACTCCAGCAAAGTGGGTCTCCTATACGTATAGCACACTGTTTATATTCTCCATGGCTATCAGAGGTTTTTTGGTAATGATTTTGTAACAAAAACTATCATATTTACCAAAGAATACTTGTGCAGAGTAATGGTTCTGAAAATCACGAGCATTACGGCATCTTAAATCCCTGCCCGCTTATTTCTTGTTATTCTGCCAAATTCAAGCAAATCCCAAAACAGGACTCTTCCCAGACAAACTAAATGAGTTCTGATTCTGTAGTTATACCAATGGCTAATGGTCTGGTTATTTTTCTCCTCTTTATTACTGAGATAACACAACAACTTGTAAGTAACCTCCCAAGAAACAATGAACACAGTCACTTTTAAGTAAGTTTTATTTTAAAGATTTTATTTATTTATTTGACAGTGCGGGGGGGGGGAGAGAGAGAGAGAACGAGGGGGGAGGGGAAGAGGGAGAATCAGATTCCCCGCTGAGCAGGGAGCCCGATGCGGGGCTCGATCCCAGGATCCTGAGATCATGACCTGAGCCAAAGGCAGCTGCTTAACCGACTGAGCCACCCAGGCATCCCTAAGTAATTTCTGAAGAAACAAATAACCATTCTAATTTCTGCAGAATGGTTTTGACTTAGAGACACCAGCTCCTTTAATCCTGGTGCAGCTGTCTCTTTCTCTTGCAAATTTTCTTTAAGGCCCTGGTCACTCTCCAAGCTGTTTCGATTTTGCTGATACAATCGGTGCAGGAAGTGAAAAGCCTCCTGTATGAGGTCCTGCATCAACTTTACCAATGTTAAGATTTGAACTCCTGGTTTTGCTTTCTCAGTTACGTTTTAAAAATGCACACAGCCTTCTGCATTTGTTCACTGTGTCTGTATGTTAAGTTCTGAAAACACAGCATGATTCAATATTGGCCTCGTTTTCTAGAGCAGTGTTCCCAACTGCAGCGGTGTCAACATTCAAGGCTGGATCATTCGTTGTTGTGGGGCCTGTCCTGTGCATCGTGGGATGATTAGCAGCATCTCTGGTTTCCGCCCACTAGGTACCAATAGTAGCACCTCAACCCTCATTCCCGCCCCTTCATTGTGACTCCGGATGTTGCCAGTGTCCTCTAGGGGGCACAGCTGCCCTGGTTGAGAACCACTGCTCTAGAAAAAAAGAGTTTGGTAAAGAATCCCTAAAGTGGAATTAGCTGAACTGTGACCAAAGCCAGAACAACAAGGGAAGGGTTGGAGTTGGAAATCACTATACATGGCAACCAGGCCTTACAAAGAAGGTCAGAAGAAGACATTCAGAGGGAGGAGGTCTAACGCTCTAGGCTTTAATGAGCCCTGGGCAGCCCATGATACCCTCCTGGTGGATTTAGTCTCCTATTACCCTCAGGGTGACCTTAGGAGTGGCAAAGAACAGCCTCTGGGGACGTCGTATAGAAGGCAGGGATCATGTAGGGTAGCAGTCAGTAAGGAGGGTGTTGCGGTGGTTGTATGTCAGAGACGGCACGTTGGTAAATGACAGATGTGTTTGGAGCCTTTGGCATAGAAAACGTCCGTGTTAGGTCCAAATTTTACATCATTCCCGATTCCAACTGTGTAGTGTTCCCTTTGGGGGTGCCTATAGAGCCTGGAGAAGGCTTCCTTTCTGAGTATAAGAACGCTAGCCAACATTTATTGAGCTTGGGGCTCGTTGACATGAAAGGACACAGAGATAGATAGTGCATTTTATAGATGAGGAAACTGAGGCACATGGAGACTAAAAAACTTGTCCAGATTTGCACAGGAGATCGGCAAAGGTCGTGATTGTGAAGCCAGACGGTCTGGTTTTGGAACCTGCATTAACCTGTGTGTATACTTCACGGACCCCAGAGCCCCCACATTCCACAGATTCGAAGCATGGAAAATTTGGGGGAGAGGAAGACAAGATTTGGTTGATTTGAGGATGATAGTTAACATTGTTTAACATTTTTTTATTATTTATAAAAAGAAAGTAAATGCTGGACCCTGGGCTATTTTTTGTTGACCGTGGGACAATGTTATTTGCAAGGGGACTTTATTGATCTTGTTTTTTTTTTTTTGGTAGATTATTCAGGTGCAGTTTATCAAGGCAAATGTTTTGGGACCCAGATGATCATTCCTCTCTTCTCTCCTCAACCTCTTCACTCCTCCCCACCACTCCCAGCCCGATTTTATTCCTCAAGTGTTATTTATCTTCTAGAAGAGTCAGGTGTTTCAGATGAGGCCAAGATGAATTCTTCCCAGCAGGGAAGTATTTTTGGATAACTAAATGTCAGCCAATGATCCCTGCTGATAAGGCTCTAGACCAGTGAGGGCAAAAGGGATTATAAGCCAAATCACCAAACAATAAGTAAAAAGTCCAATTAACAAGAATTTCACAACAAACATAGGCTGATGACTGTTTTATTAAAGCAATATGGAACATGACTAGAGATCACTATGTTCTGGAAATGTGGGAAATTGGTTGAAATTATTTTTCTCTTGTGATTCCCATATTAAGCTGTTCACAGTCGGATCTCTTTCGGTTTTTTTCCTAATTAATACAGTTGTTGGCTATTTTATATTCTTTTTAAAGTCTTGGCCTTAAACTCAAGCTTGGTATTTTCAGCAGTTGTTTACTAATAAGAGGCAATGCTCAGATTCATGGGAAAAGCCAGTGTTTTCATTTTATGTGGAGTGGGGAGAGGAGGTAGTCAACTTGACATTGCATATAAATAAGATAAGCAACTTGACCTTTTTTTCTTGATAGAATTTTATCTTGCAAGAGGTGTAGTGTGCCATGATGATAATTGATACAACAGCCATACAGCCTCTAAATGATTAGAATGGAAAGAAGCTTTCTTTAACATTGCAAGTTTCTCAAACAGTCTGTGTCTCCACACGTGTCCTTTTACTACAGGTAAACTCGGTGGGCAGTGTGTGTATGCATGTGTTTGTGTGCGTGCATGTGTGTGCACCCATCCGTCCTATGTTGCACTGTTGCTTTGAACCACAAAAGAGAAAAGAATGTAAATATTTTCTGATGTTTCCAGGCAGTCATCCACCCTTAGGGATGGACAAAAGTTTGTGTTTTTTTCTTACTTTTATCTTTCCATCAGCTTAAACTTTGGTCTGTTCCCAGTGAAGCCCTAGGTCAAGGGCAGCCCCAGCCTTCTACCTCCAGCGTGGATGTGTCTGGTAGAGGTCTGAAAATGAATGGCTATTCCTTTGGAACTAAAATAGTTTTTCTGATGAGGAGAAAAAATAATGTGGTTGAACTCCGAATTCATCTGTTTTAAAAGAAAACTGGAGGGAAAACCATTTTGGTGTGTGTGTGTGATTTGACCTGAGGAAGAAAAGGGCACTTCCACAGTTCTTAGAAAATTTCCATACAAGATCAGGACTCCTGGAAGGCTTGGGAAATGACTTGTTATGGATAGCTGAGATGTTCACTTTTAACCAAGCAAGTCTGTTTTGTTTCATCGTTTGTTTAAAATCTTTGAATTAACAGGACTTGCTCTTCTACCTCAGGAAGTAGTGTATAGAGCAGTACTGTCTAATAAAACTCTTGGCGGTGATGGGAAGGTTCTGTGTCCGCTCTGTGCAATATGGTAGCCACTAGTCCCACGTGGCCTTTTAGCACTTAAAACGTGTCTCGTGTGACTGAGGAACTGAAGTTTCCATTTTATTTAATTTTGCTTCTTTCAAATTCGAATAGCCACGTGGGGGATACATACTGAACAGTGCAAGTATAGAGTGTAATTACCAGTTAGTAGATGTCTCTGATTTCAAGTATTCTATCATATTATCATCCTACATATCTGAATTTTGATTTGGAAAATGCTGCAACTATTCACTGTCTCTTGTCAAAGTGAAGATTACTTCCGGGTAATCTTTGAACCTCTGTCTTCAGTGCATGCCATCAAGATAGGTGGTTGCATGCTATCAAGGTAGGTGGTTCTGGATATCCAGCCCGAAAACTAAGTTTGTTAGGTTGCATTTTCCTTTGCCCTTTCTAATGTGTGAGCTGTGAGCATTTTCTGGTTAATTGGAGTCGTTATTGATTGAGGTTGGGCTCTTTAGATGACTCAGACCTGATGTCATTAAACATAGGAGAGAAAAAAGCACATTATAACCAGTTGAAGCCCAAAAGTGAAATTAGATAATTGATGAATTTTAAGTCAGAATAGTTCAGGCATTATTTGAATCAAAGGAGAACCCACTTAATGTGAAAAGTGACTGCAAGCACCCAAGCTCTTCAAGGGTTCAGGGCTTAGATGTTGTGTTTGACCTCTCACCTGCCTGTTCTTTGAACCCATTAACCTTTGGCGGGATTTCAGCGGGAGCTGCTTTGATGGTCATTATTTTATTTTATTTGTGCTGTTCCCAAGTCTTCTTTCTTCATCCTGTAATGCTCATCTCTTTTTTGTTGTTTGAGCTTATTGTTCGTTTTTGTTCTTGCTAAAGCCAGTAGTTCCTTTCCCTTAGCCCTTCTTTGGTTAAAATGTTTCTCTGAAAAATCAAGTACATGTGAAGTTGTTTCTACTTGGAATTTACCTGAAGGGGACCCACCAAGATCCAAAACTCACATCAAAGGGAACTGAGGGAAGGAGCTGTGTCTGGATTGAAGCAGAAGAGAGAACAAACTTTTACATAAATAATTTATTTTGATTCTAGATTACAGAAGCAACTTATGTTTATTGTGGGAAAAATTGGATCTTTGTACAAACAGCTGCATCTCCTTCCGAGTTTTTGCGAATGCACATTTATGTGTATGTGTCTAAATTAGTTACATGTTAAGGTCATGTGTAATATTCACGTATGATAGATGGTTTGGGTCTTAAGTTTTAGTTTATCACATTTTCTCCACTAATAAATTTTCTTCTAAAGCATACTTTTTATCACATTACTCCTTCGGCTAGATGTAAGAAAGCTTAAATCTCTCATGGTATAAATAATGTTGTGACCAACATCTTTGCATGTATCTTTTTGTGCATTTTGATGGCTTTCTTAGGGTAATTCCTAGATGTGTATTTGCACCCCCCCCCCAAAATGAGAGAGTGAACGAGGGCAGAGCGGATTTCAAATTTATTAGTGGCATGGGAGTGGTTATGGTGAGAAAGGAGTTTCCTTGACCAGGTTTTCTCAACTTCATCTGTCTCTTTAGCTGAATTTCAAAGACATAGTACAGCTTCGTAAATAATCTGCTTTTGCTTTTTTTTTTTTTTTATCTGATTTAAGAACTGTTTGGGTATATGTTTGGGTTTATTAGTGCATTTATGGTCAGTACTGCTATTTATTTCAGCCTGTGCTTTAAGGCTTGGTCATTAGTATCTAATGATTTTCTTCCATATTTTACTCAAATGCAGTGTTGGGCAGTGGACTATGCCTAAGTTTTAATGAATTAGAAATGCTCTGTTTATTCAATTTACATCAGCCATGTTATACTACATGGTGACAGCTGCTTACATCTACATGTCAGAATTTTGTCAGTTGTGGCCATCTGCCACATTTGGGGAGTCAGGAAATAAAATAGTCTCAAAACCACGGTGGAACTTCTGTAGTAACAATCCCAAGGCCAGTGTACTTAATTTTGTTAGGGAGAATATGTGTACAAAATAAGCTACATGTTACAAGATGTAAATATACACTAACAAGAAGAAGTGATGGCCAAAAGCGGGAAGGAACAACTACAACAAGAGGACAACTTAAAACAGGCATAAGAGCCTCGTGATCTCGGAAATGCCAAGGCAACACACCTCACTGATGGGTGTTTGTAAGTCTCATTCTGGATCATCAAGGAGATGCTATGTTGTGGTTAATATACATTGTTTAGTGTGATAGAAAAAATGTCCATTATAGCCTACCATGAACATGATTATATTAAAGCACATGTTTGGCCATTGAATACACAAGTTTCTGTTTCTCGATATTCAAAATGTGATTTGAATATGTGTGTATGTGTGTATAATTTGAATTATGATAAAAGGAGAATTATTGTGCCAATGACTTCTCCAAATAGAGACTTCTCTTATATCAGAAAAACTGAAAGCAACTCCAGTCTGACTCCAAAGTTTCTGTTTTTTTCCAGTATCACACGTAGTCCCCAAGTAACATCATCCCTTACACCCTTAAAGTGTTTCTCAGTAGAAATAAATATAATGGCAGTATTTTCATGAACTGTGAAAGGCAGTGTGCGGGGAGGCATATATTTTGGAGAATACACCAGGATATAATATTTCTATCTACTCACTGGCTTTTTTGGGGGCGGGGATTCATTGACAAAATAATTCTTAGTTCTTGCCCAATAAGCTTTACACTATTGGAAGAGATGGTTTGCCAGCATGATAAGAATGCTGGGGCTCCTGATATTGATGTCATGACCCACTAATCATTCATGACCCACAACTGAAAAATACTAGTATGGAAATAGAGTGTTTTATCCATCTAGGGGTAGATGGTTCCAGGGTTGGTTAATTCAGGGACACAATGATGCCACCAAAGACATAGGGGCTTTGCATCTTTCCATTTGTCCTTCCTGTTCATAATATGGTAGACACAGCTCCAAGCTTCATATCCTCAAATAGGTGGATCCAAAGACAGAACAGCACTCTTTGCTAGCATGAGTGTGTGTGTGTGCGTGTGTGTGTGTGTGTGTGTGTGTATTTTTCTTTTCTTTAATTAAATTCAATTAGCCAACATATAGTACATCATTAGCTACAGATGTAGAGTTCAGTAATTCATCAGTTCCATATAACACCCAATGCTCACCATATCACGTGCCCTCCTTAATGCCTGTCACCCAATTACCCCATCTCCCCACCCACCCACCGCCCCTCCAGCAACCCTCAGTTTGTTTCCTGTAGTTAAGAGTCTCTGATGATTTGTCTCCCTCTCTGATGACTTCCCATTCAGTTTTCCCTTTTTTCCCCTACGATCCTCTGCTCTGTTTCTTATATTCCATGTATGACTGAAACCATATGATAATTGTCTTTTTCTGACTGACTTATTTCACTCGACATAATACCCTCCAGTTCCATCCACGTTGATGTAAATGGTAAGTGTTCATCCTTTCTGATGGCTGAGTAATATTCTGCTTTATATATAAACCACATCTTCTTTATCCATTCATCTGTCGATGGACATCTGGGCTCCTTCCACAGTTTGGCTATTCTGAACATTGCTGCTATAAACATTGGGGTGCAGGTGCCCCTTCTTTTCACTACATCTGTATCTTTGGGGTAAATACCCAGTAGTGCAATTGCTGGGTCATAGGGTAGCTCTAATTTTAACTTCTTGAGGAACCTCCATACTGTTTTCCAGATGTGTGGGTATTTTTTTAATTGGAAAATAATCTTTCCCCCCAGAAGCTCCTCCTCTCCTAGTGAACATTCCTTGTGGCCTCATTCACTGTTCAGGTTCCATCCCAACCCATCCCTCAACCAGTCACTTAGCAAAGGGCATAGATGCCATATTCGGTATGAATATGGTATGTTTTGGTAATTGATGCCATAATTGGCATGGAGGAGTGAACATTCATTCCCTGGGACAGGGGAGGGGCTCATCTGTCCTGAGTTTGTGGAAGGCCAGATGCTGGGAGCAATTCCAGCTCTGCCAACAAGGAACGAGTGGTGAGGAAAGCTATTGTGCAGCTAACTAAGCAAGTCTGCCATATTTGCCAGGGCAGTTTGACTATACTTCCGTCATAGTGTTAATGCTGCTAGGCCTTCTCTTGTCAGTATTTGTGAGCTTATTTTATCCCTTTGGTAGGTTCTAGATTTCTTAAGGATGGGAACTTACTGTTTTAATCAGGGCATGGAACAGTGCCTTACCTTAAAGGGTGACAAATAAATATTTACTAAATTGATTAGAATTGGTTCGTGTGAATTGATTAAAAGCTTTCTTACTTTTTTTATGGGATCTAAGTCCTTTTAAATCAAGTTATTTGTTTAAATATCAAGACCCTCCCAGTAAAGTTATGTTTATTCATTCCAGAAAATGATTAAGGAGCCTTGATCATAAAGGTACTGGAATAAAGTTACTGTGGGTGCTGTGTAATGTAAACCCTAAAAAGATTGTTTACAATTCTGTGTGGGTGTAGGAGGAAAAAAGGATTCAAATATAAATATCAGTGGGAAAGAAAACTTGTATTGAGTCCATTTTATGCATCTGTTAACATTTTGAAGACTATACAGTACAGTTTATCATCTTAAAAATTATTAAGTGAAAGAAATGACTTGTGTACAAAATCACTGTGATTCTCTATTTGAAGCTCCATTTAATAAAAGTTTTCTTAGGAAAAGTGATTACCCCAATAATGTAAAATTCAGTACATTATTATACATATCACATAATTTCGTTTAAAAATTCTTTTCAGTAGAATGAGATCAAAAGATTGGATTTTGGTTACTCATGTGGTGCAAGATATAAAACCTGTGTTCCAAGTCTTAATTTGTTTTGTAATATAAACATTTCTCAAGAGCTTTTTTTTTTCCAATTTAAAGAATTCTTCATATAAACTTCCCTTCATTTCATTTAGGTTCAGTGACTGTACATGTTCATAATTTTTCACTTTATCTACTATTATAACTACTTTAGAACCTTCTGGGGTTTTTTTAAAGGTTTTGAGGTAGTATACATTTTCCCTAAAAGGAAGAATCAGTCCTCATTTGCCTGCAGAATGGTCAGTTTTGTAGGTGTGAATGAGCAGTTCCTACCTTATCCAAGAAAAGCCATTAATAATACCTTCTCTGAAGTGACATGAAATTCTAAGCTTAAAGCAACACAAAGACGTGAATGATTTTTAAAACATTTTATTGTTTGCTAATGGTACTGATTTTTAGTTACAGAATTTACTAAGTGAAGGGAAGGCAGGCGAAAGGCGTTGTGTTCTTGTGTCATTCTGAAAAGCACCTGAAGTATTTACTTCAGTTCTCTTCTCATTTCCTGATGTCTTAATCCTTAAAAATAGTAACAAAAGGAAGAATTAAAATAATTTATAGATATTCCTAGTGAGGATCATTTACAATCACACATGTGGCTTTCATTTTGCCAGAATGATGTACCACCATGTAAGTTGAACTCTGTAATTTTCCAAGTTTCTTGGTTGTCTCCTTGTCATTGGAGAGGAAGTATCCAGAATGGACGTCCCTGCCTTCAGAACACTTCCAACTTTTACGTAATAATAAAATAACAATAGCTGCCCTTTCCTGAGGACTTCCTGCGTGCCAGGCTCTGAGCTCATCACTTGATCTTATTTTCTGTAAAACAACTCTAAGAAGCTACCAATATGGATACTCTGATTTTACACAGGAGTTTTAAAGTGTTCAAACTACTACCTGCCCAAAGTCACCTTTCCAGAAATAGCTCTGGCAAGATGTGAGCACATTATAAAGTTCATGGCCTTAATCATTAATGAAATGATGAATAAATGCATGTTCTAGACAGAGGGAACAGTACCTTAGACTAGAAGAATCAACAAGAGGCACCAAATTATTTGGGATACAATTTCAAAAGTTCTGCCCCATATTCTCCACAGATATGCTCCTCATTGTGAAGCCATATATGGCATACACTATAATTTTTTGTTGGGAAACTATGGCATTTGTACTTGGACAGAGGCTGGAAATTATCGGAGGTAGTCACTTTCTCTTCTTTTAAAAAAGGGAAAACACTCATAAATTTGAAGTAACTGGTACAATACCGTTTTCTCTTTGGAGGCAAAGCCAGAACTGGAATGTGGGTACCCTAGCCCCCCATGCGGGTCATTTCCACCTCACCTCTCACTGCTTCTCAGTAGAAAGTCATCAATAGCATTTATAACTTGGAATTACATATGCAGTGGAATTACATAATCTCATATACACAGAATAAGGGTTTATGGATATGGATATGAGTCATTTATTTTATTGGCTTCTTCCCACTCATTTGGAAGAACTTTCTGTAATGCAATTAATTTTGTGCTTAGTTGTGTGAAAACTTCTTGCTGAAAGTTTAATCTATAGAACCAAGCACTGAAAAGGAATCTAATAAACTGTCTAGCTTCCTCCAACTTAGATTAAAATCCACCCTAGGCAGGTAACCTTCCTTTAAAGAGATTAAAGAGGTCTTCACAGAGATTTCCCACCTACTTTTTGTAGCCTGTTCAAATATTTACATCCCCCCTCAAAAATTACCCCCCCCTTTTTTTTAAATCTTCAGTGCAATTCTAGCCTATTCTTGCTAGTCAAACCCTTGAAATATAAGGAGAACTGATATTTCCTTATACTGCTCTCCTTAAAATTAATGGGTTTCAGTAATACATATTCTGGGAGAAATTCAAAATAATCATAGAAGTTAAACTCACCATAAAAACTATGGTCTTAATTACTAAGCTTCATAGATAAGCTTACTTATAATAAAAAGTTACAACACATGCTTGGACTAATAGAGTCATTGACCTGTGTAGCTACTGAAACTCTAGACCCTGGATTGTTTGAGAACTTAGAACTCTGGGGGCCATTTTGCTTTACCATTTTCCCAGTTGGCAGAGTGGCTTCAAGGGATACTCACCACTTCCTCCCGCTTGGTCTTGTCTGTTGCTGGCCAAGCTTCCAGAGGCAGGTCAGGAAGCATGGGGGGCAGGGGCTGTATGGGGAACATCGGAGGCAGAGGTGGCTGTGGCGGCAGGGGCTGGATGGGGTGCATGGGTGGCTGGGGCTGGATGGGCTGGTGAGGCTGTGGCTGGACGGGCTGGGGCTGGAAGGGCTGCTGGGCAGGCAGAGGGAGGTTTGGCTGGTGGTGTTGGGTTGGAGTCATGGAGTGTTGGCCAGGAACTGGCATCATTGGTTGCTGGGGGACCACGGGCTGCTGAGCTGGCACCATGGGGATGTGGTGATGAGGCTGCAGGGCGTGATTCGGGGGATTCTGCTGGGACAGCACGGGAATGATTTGGTGGTGCAGCCATCCACCCATGGGTTCGTAACCATAGGAAGGGTACTGGTGAGAAACAAAGAGTCAGGTTTACCATTGGCTCCATTGACTTCCAGCTGGAGAAGTAGTCGTGTTTTCTTTGTCATCGTTACTATGACTATTTATTCATTTTTTTCCTGTGCAAGAATTTCTAACTGTGTACACAGATACGATCTTTTACAGACTAGATTTTCCATTAGTGTCTGTATGTGGCATAGATATGTTATTTCATTTAAAAGGGAATTGAAATGCATGCTTAATATTTTAAGGGACTAAAGAAAAAAATATCTACATACCGGATGCCTTATCATGTTCTGGTACCACTTCAGGGGGGTAAGCACCTTAAGAAAAAGAGACATTGGAATACATTTGCTTTAATTTCATTGCATGAAATGCACTCATTGATGCAGTCCTGTCAATATTGATAGCCTGAAAGTATGAGTTCTATAGAAGGAAGAATAAAGTAAAACATTTGTCAGGTGCTTCCTAAGTGTTAGGCACTACATTACATCCATCACACACATTTTTCATGTGTTCTCACATACTGTGAGGCAAGTCCTCACCCTCACTTTTACAGACTAGGTCATGGGGAGTTAAAAAGGTTCATGAGCTTGATCAAGTTCACAAAAGTAGTAATTCTGTTGAATTCCACAGCACCTGCTCTTTGCAAGAGCAAACCAAAACAAATTAATGTGATATAACATTAGTCATATCACTTTTGAGTTGACGTCACAATGAAAAAATAAAGAAGAGGCAGAAAATCTGTCCCTCAGCCTAGAAACACAGGTTTTCTGGTCAAATATGTCAGCCTTTTAAGGTTTCACAGAAAATCTTGCCTCAAATTGTTATTCACACTTTTCCTCAGCTTGTATGAGTAAACAGACTCACAGATTATTATCTGAACCTTTGAAAGAAGTAAGAGTTCCCTTCCTCCCTAAACAGTATATACTTGGTGAACCTCAGTTCTGGGGACACCTTCGTGTTGTAGTACAGCGTTTGATATTAATACAACAAACAATTACTAACCTTGCTCAAATTGTACTTGACGAAATGCCTTTTATATTGCTTAACTCTTTTGCTCCTCGAGCCATATTTTGAAGTGTGGGTGCTATAATTATTTCCCTTCTCCAGATGAGGAAACCAAAGTTTTAGAGAGAGAAAATGATTTGCCCAAGGTCGCGTGATTAGTACGGGGTTGAGGAGAGCCTCAAACCTGATTTCCAGAAATCTCATGCTTTCCGTTGCTCTGCAGAATGTCTCACAAACCCCTTGGTCAGTGATCACTGATCTTTCAGTAAAGATGAACAAAGGAGACACATAGAGTGTGAACATCTTAGAATTAGGAGTTTCTAGCTGGAAAGGATCTTAACGTCTTACCCAACTCCCCCACCTTTCACAGGCTGGAATAGAACAAAGCTGTTCAGCCAGAGTTCACTTTCTGCCCTACCATGCAGCCCCACCCTGAATGGTAGTTCATGATGGATAGCTTTATAGCCATATAAGGAGGAGAAACTGAGTCAGAGAGGCCAAGTAGGAGTGTGCTGGGGCAGTGCAGCCTTGAGGCAACCCATCAGGGCTTAAACCAGGAAGCTGGTAATGGGAACTGAAAGAGCAGGACTGAGAAACATCTTGAATAAAGAATCAACACACTATTCTCTACAGAGCCCAGGGCATTGTTAACTCAAACAATGGTCAAAATTAGTAAAGAGAAAAATTACCTCATAGCTGAAGTTGATATAACCAGGGTGCCCAGGATGAGGTGGTAGCTTTTATAGAGGGGAAAGGAGAAGAAAAAGAAAGAGGGAGAGGGAGAGAAGAGGGAGGGGGGGAGAGGGAGAGAGAGGGAGAGAGGGAGAGAGGGGAAGAGATTAAGTCAATATGCAATTGTTCACATTAAGAGAGACTGAAGCTACTTTAAAAAAATCTATATGGTGCAGAATATATTTGAGGTCTACTTTTCGTTTGAACATGTACTCTGTGTAGGAGAGGAGCCCTCTCATTTTAAAGAGGTCCAGAGCAACTAAATGACTTTCCCAAGACCGGGAAGCAAAACCCAGCACCCATTTATCCTCCAGTGATCTTCGGACTCCCGCCCCCCCCAACCATGTCTTCAACTAATCCTACTCTCTCCCGTCCGCCATTTTACGTCTTAACGCAACGCACTCCATGTTGGAAGGAGAGATGGGTTTCTCTTACACAATTATGAAATACCAAAAGAAGAGAACTGTCTCACAAACCTTCCCTTATAGATCAGGAGGTGGGTAAGTGCTTCAGTATGGAAGAGAGTCCTCACAATTGGCATGCAAAGCACATCGACAACAGAAGCAACAACTACCTGTGAGTTTTCTTGATGAGTGTGCGGAGACGGGTGCAGTAAAGTGGAAACGCTGTAAGTCCCATGGAAAGTGAAGGACTTGGTTTATGAAATTTAGACTGTTTCTTTTTATGATTCTGTCAAAGTTTTTATGGCAGAAAAAAATTTGAAGTGACTGATGCCTGCATTATGCAATGCCAGTTGGCCCTGGAGTGGGGGAGAGGGAGAGGAGAGAGGACTGTGCAGACTCTCCTTCAGACATCAGGCTAATTAAGGCTCTATTATTTTTAAATGCTCATATTTTATAAGAGGGTTTATTTGCTCTCATCTGAATATGAATTCTTTTAGTCAGGTAACTGCCTTTTGTATACCTTCTTGACATCAGCCCTCAGGGAGTAGGGTTATTCAATTGAGGAGTGGATAAAGGGCTCAATTTGTAATGCAGAGGCCCCTCAGGGGACTAGAAATTGCCACAATGCAGGATTTCAGGAAGGCAGAGCACAGAACCTTGGTCTTGTGGGCGAGAGAGGAAGAGAGGAGGCAGATATACAAGCTTTGTTGGCTTCTGGTTGTATCAACTGCTCTCTATGCCACCGAAAAGCAGCTAGGTCCTGCTTTGCCTGCGTGGGATCTCACTCTCTGACCTTATGTGACCTGTGTCTAAAGAGAATGGGTCAGACTTCCTGGTCCTTGGTACATTTGAATATAGAAGATATCCACACGCATTGGGCATAGGTAGGATTCTGGACAACCATACGGAAGCACCCATGTCCTTAGCAGGTGCACCCAAAGGGATGCGGCCTCTGACAACAAGGAGATGGTTCAAGAAGGAAATTCCTAACATAGAAACCTTACCCTCTGAAGGATAACAGGCAGTAGAGTTTGTAGGGCAGGAAGAGAGTTGGACACTCGTGAGAAATTGGGTTTTCGACAAAACTGACATTTTTGTAGTATTTGCCTAAGGCTGGTTGAGCACTTTCTCTGGAGGCCTTTCGAGGGTCCCTCCCAAAAGTTTCCTCCATCTAGAGATGGGCGATGATATTTACGAGCTAATTGTTTCCACAGAATCTCCTGAGGTGCTTGTTAAAATGCAGAGTCCTGGGCACTAGCCCCACTCCGGCTGTTCTGAATCCGAGTCTGGGGTGGCACCTGAGGATTTTTTTTTATATATATATATATATAACAAGCTCTTCCAAGTGTTTCTTAAACACAGAGACATTTGAGGACATCTGATCTTGTACTGCCTTAAACCCTAAAGTTTATCAACTGTAGGGCAGATTTTTATTTCCGAGCTTGTGAAATTGGATATTGACATTTGCAGGGGTGTTTTACTCACGGGCATAGCAAAGGCTGCTCCCAAGAGGCAGGCAAACAAAATCCAGGTCCCCATGTCTTGATGGCCCTGAAATAGAAGTTGACACTTTTAAAAAAAATCTTTTTGCAAATATGGACATAATTAGTGCTCCATAAAATCCACTAATCCATATTAGTCCGTTGCCAGTAAAAAGGATGGGACCACTTTTGTGAGGTTGCTTCATTCACATGTGATTTCCAGTTCTGAGCTCATTTCATTGCTTTTGGAATCCCGATAGTGATAAGGATACTTCTCATTTCGGCTGAGAGCAGAGCACAGCGTAGCGATGTGACTCTATCATTAACGTGATTTGGTGTGCTATTTTCCCCTACCTGTGCAGCCTGGGGAGTCCTAGAAGCTAGATGTAGTTTATAATTAATGATCACAAGAATGGAGTTGGCTCTAAAAGCTGTGCAGGTCTTCAAGGTGCACAGTATTTGATACTTTTAGAGCCAGGAGGGCACAAAAATTGTTTGTTTTTTTTGTACAGTCCACCTGAGCATTGCTACTGTTAAAAACAAAGACGAATCATCTGAGAAAAAACATGAAAATAATCTATCAAAATAGAGTAAGGAAGGAGTGGAGGGAAGTTCCAGGTGTTTGGACTGGTAGGACTTCCAGCAGACATCTCTGAGCTCCAGATGTGGAGCAACAGGTGCAGTTGAATGGAAGGGAGAAGACAGTGCTAATACTTTGTGATTATTCCGTGAATTGTGAATGACTGCTCCTTGAAATTTTCCATATTTAGTCAATGACATCTTCCTTTTTGTTTGGCCCGGCACTGTAATAATACACTTTATGACCCTTGGGACACGAAGCAAAACAGGCCATCCTAAAATATGCACATTGCTTTGTGGTACAAATTGTTGACTATGAAAGCTGTCAGAAGGATCTTAAATTTTGCAGAGAAAGTGAGTACCGTGTGTAATAATGCTGGCTATAAAAAGTGCACTGATGTTTTCTACCTCCTAAATCTGTTGAGGTTTGGATTAATGAGAAAACACCACATTTAGTTAATGGTTCTATTTGATGTAATTAAACAAAATGCCTTTTAAAGTAGTAGATGACAGCCTGTGAAAAAAAATCGCTTTTATCTTAATTGATAAGTAATTAAAATAAATATTTTGCTGTGAGATTTGGCCCTGAAAAGTGCTTTGGGATTCTGGAAGTAAAATTTTAAAAAATACAGACACTTTGCTGCATTAGGAAGTAAAATAATTCATCTAAGTAATCAGAGTCTAATTTAATTATGGTCCGACTGAACAAGTAACCGAATATGACAGCATAAAGTATTAGAAATGCAGAATACATTTGCATCTTTTGTACATGAAATGCAGAAAAAGAAATAAGCACGATAGAAAGGATACCGAGTGAATAAAATCCACGTACCTTTGAGTATGCGTATTCAGAGGAAGTTTCTGTCTGAAACTCAGGGATGCTTGATCCTTTAGATTTCTTCCAACTAAGAGCTCAATTTATATCATTCATGGCATCTAGAGCAACCAATCAGATGTCTGAAGGAAAATGTGTTGAGTATAACTAAAAACCCCTGTATCATGAAGTTTTTAAAAACTGTGATCAAACAGAAGGCTACATGTTGTGATTAGTGCATAAAGAGTCTTTCATTATGGGCAATAATAGGTTTAACAGGCAAAAAAATTTCATCAGACTGTTTTTAAGTCAGCAAATCAGTTGACTGCACATGCTGATACATTCAAAGTTACTTTTAAGAAGTGGCTATGTCATTGTCTGTTCCCTGGTTCTAGCAAACATAACATTGTTCTTTACCCAAAAAAGCTAGATTGTTGAGTTTCTGTAGTGTAATCCACATGTCCCCTAGGGCTCCCCAGCTCTTTCAGATCAGGATAAGTTGATTCAAACCCCCATTCTGGTAAACCCCCAAGGCTCTCCCCAGTATTTCTCTGAGGGATTTCTAGGTTTGGGATCACCACTGCTCTGTTTTTTGCTTTCACTGAAAGTATTTTCTCTGAAAGTATTTTCTCTGTTCCCTGTGGCCGTTCCTTTGTCACCATTCTGGTGTCCACGGAAAGAGGGGACAAAGTCTCTTCTCCTTGGCCCCATCCTACCACCCATCTGCCCTCCAAGCAACCACGAACTCAAGATGATCACAGTAGCAAAACTTGTGCTGATGATCTGAAGGACAAGGCAGGAAAGGATGTCACGCACCAGACCGCACACTTAAACACTGTGTGGGGGACATTGCCCTGGCTCCCCCATCCCACAGAACAACTCAGCCTCTCTCAGTACGATGGTCCTCCTTTGCCCACATTCTTCTGGCCCAATCCCACTTTCTCTTATGAACAAATCCAAATTTCTCTCTCTCTTTCTCAGAGCCTCTTAACTTCCCTGTTAAGTGCATTGTTCCCATGTTCTCAGCAGCCTCTCCTTTGCCTAAAGGACAGCAACCAAAGTTCTTCTCTTGCTAAGAGGACCTCTGATCTAGCTATTCAATTTGTTTGTCTTTTCCTCTTCTACCTTAGTAAAGCATATAGATTTTTTCCTGTTGTTCTAGCATCTGATCAGTTAAAAAGCAAATCTGTAACTGCTGATGAGAGGTAGCTGCTGAACTGTCTATCAATATTAGATCAGTACAGGGAATACTGAATATATATACTCACACACTGTTGGTGGTATGGCCAGATCTCTTTTACTACTTAAGTAATATTTAAAAAAAATTTTTTTTTAAAAAGATTTCATTTATTTATTTGAGAGAGACAGCACAAGCAGGGAAGAGGGCAGAGGGAGGGGGAGAAGCAGGCTGCCTGCTGAGCAGAGAGCCCGACGTGGGGCTCCATCCTAGGACCCCGGGATCATGACCTGAGCTGAAGGCAGTTGCTTAACCGACTGAGCCACCCAGGTGCCTCTACTTAAGTAATATTTTTAGAGTTTGTACAGGTACATATATTTTTATATACACACTCCACACTGGCTGAATTAAATTCAAAGACAAAATACCCATGAAAAGCAATGTAGTACTATTAAGAACTGGAGCTTAGACTTACATGGGTCTTGACCCCAGGGGACCACTGACAAGATCCTTAGCCTATCTTAGCCCCAGTTTCCTCATCAGTAAAATGGGGATAATTATAGAATCTACCTAAAAGGATTAGTGTGAAAACTAGATGAGAGGCATCTCTAGGGGAGATGAAAAGTTATCCTTCTCCCAACCCCATCACTTGGCACACAGTAAATGTTTAAAAAATGCTAATAAATAAGATTATAAGTCGATCTTTGCAGATGAATTAGTAGGGAAAAAATAACCATGGTGAAGAAAGGTAGATCTTTCAATCAGAGAGAGAGAGAGAAATCGCAGAGAGGAAAGTGGAAGGCAAAAGGTATGAGTGAAAGTCAGTGTAGAATATTGTTCTAAAAGCCAGTTGTGTCCAGGGTTTGCATTTATTTATGAATATGTTTATTGGTGAGTTGTAGATCAGAGGCAAGAAGGATTCCTTCCCTTTGAAGGAAGTTGTGAAATGGATTTTAAGAGAATTGGCATCAGCTTACTTAGAGGCGGAGGAGGTGGGGAGTGTGCAGCAAAGTGGTGCGCGAAAGGAGGAGGGAGAGGAAGGGCAATGTAGATCACATCATATTCTTTTTCAATCTTTTTCTTATTTATTTATTTATTTAACATGTAATGTGTTATTTGTTTCAGGGGTACAGGTCTGTGATTCATCAGTCTTACCCAATTCACAGCGCTCACCATAGCACATACCCTCCCCAGTGTCCATCACCCAGCCACCCCATCCCTCCCACCCCCCTCAATTTCTTTTTCTATTTTATTTAATTACGTATAATGGTGTCCAAAAAGATTCAGGACATATTTTTTCCTGCAAAGTTGTGGTTCGTCTCTACTAATGAAGTCATTGGTGAACTATTAGTGGTCTTAGAGTGTTACAAAATTTATCTCATTACTTTGTGTCCTGTCTCAAGAATGAGAGACTCATGTATTTGTCCACAAGGATCAACAGAAAGATCCCTTATTGTGGCATTAATTTCTCCGGTCCACTGGCTAGTGAGTTACTGCCAATTCACCATGGACAGTTGTTTAGGCTTTGATGGCAAATACAATAGAAACGATGTGGTTCTTTCTGTTTATTTTCTCCCACTGCATATTCTGAGTCATAGGGTGTTAAAATATGGATCTCTCTGCTGAAATTTCTTCCACTAATTTAGGTCCCGCATATGCAGTTTAAAAGTTAATGTTTGGGGCGCCTGGGTGGCTCAGTCGTTAAGCGTCTGCCTTCGGCTCAGGTCATGATCCCAGGGTCCTGGGATCGAGTCCTGCATCGGGCTCCCTGCTCAGCGGGGAGCCTGCTTCTCCCTCTGCCACTCTCTCTCTCTCTCTCTCTCTCTCTGTCTCTTATGAATAAATAAATAAAATCTTTTTTAAAAAAGTTAATGTTTGGGGGGAAAATTTCAATTGAAAGTCTTTTTCTATAGGCAATTATTTCATTTATGAATACATTGAGTTTATAAAAGAAAACAGAATTTACTAGATCGACTGCTTATTTTGTTCTGTAGAGGCTGTAACTTTCCAAAGTATTTGTGTTCTTGTTTTTCTTGCTCTTTGATGTCAAATATTGTCTTCTCTTTTTTAAAAGAATTGCTATTTAAAAAAATGGATCATAAGCATAAAGTATTTTTCTCTCTGGCATTATCCCTGGAACAACTGTGACAAGATGACCCGAGAAGGTGTCTTCATTCACTTAGGCATTCATTCCAAATACATATGTTGAATACCTAAGAACCTGAGACCATTCGTATTACTATAGTGGACAAATATATGCATAAATTGATTATCATTTCTAAAAGCTTTTCTCCAAAATGATGAGTGAATAAACACCCTTGTGGATTACAGGTTCCCATTCTTGCTTAGTGAGAAGAAAGAGCGTCCAAGAAAGGGTTATAAAAAAATCACACTTGGGACACCTTCTGGCCCAGAAACATCTGCTCTAAAGTCCTTCCTGAGGCCTGTAGGATCGAGCAGGGCTGCAAAACATGCAACTCGTGTGGAAGGACCTCAGGCTGGGAAGCCTTCTACTGTTTTGGCACAAATCAAAATCCAGATGGTCCCTGCTGGTGGTCAGATTTGAGGGAAACCAGGGGTTAATCCTGGGCAGCAGGAATCTGACCCACCACCATTATGTCTCCTCACGTGGCCCTAATTGGATACGTTTAATGAAGGGAGGCCATGGTAGTCAAGAGTCGAAGCAGTCTGGAGCTCTGAGAGGAAGCATGTCTTAAATGTCTTCACCCTCCGCAACGCCTGGCTTCAAATAGTAGGCACTCAACAACAACAACAGATTTTATGGTTATTTCTTTTCCTCGACTCGCAGCTCATCACATTTTGCTGTGTCCATGTTGCTGATGCTAACAGCTTCTCCCCTCCTAATTTGCTGCTTCTAATTTACAGTGTGCTGGGAAAATCTGATGGCCAAGCTTGTTAGAATTATGTGTGGACTGCACGTAAAGAGATGCCCTAAATGGTGTGGGCTCGGGAGGCTCACTTGTGTGAAAAGCTCAAACGTTTCAGTCTTGTGGCCTTGCTTTTTGACTGCTGGGAGGAGGTTTTGTTTTGTTTTGGGGGTTCTCCCCCTTTGCTTAACTTCCTGGTTTTGAGCAGTGATTGAGGCATGTAGGGGATCTTCAGATAAGTCAGGTGTTAGGAGTTCCAGAAGCCTTTCTTATCATCTAGGGGAGCTCAACTCTCAAATCTTATTGTAAACCAGGTTCAGGATTGTCCAATATTCTGGAATAATTTCAAGAGTGAGTATGCTTAAGTAACTGGAGCCAAAGTCAGTTTTTAAATGTTTCTTCTGTGGACATTTATTTATAAGAAAATATTATTCTCTAGGCTGCTATTTTTGTTTTGTTTTGTTTTGTTTTTTGCTGTAGTGGAGTTGTACCCTCTTCAGAACTCAGGTACACCGCCACTAAGTGATTCCAGTAAACACAGTGACTTCCCTTTGCAACCCATGGAAGTCAGATATTGTGTCTTATACTTTCTTGGGAACTCTTTGTTATCTAGAAAAATCTCTTTTACAAGCTAGGTGCTAGATGAATGGTTGATTAATTGAATAAAATATAGAGAAGTTATCCGTGACATTATGAAAATACATAAAAAAGTCCTTGACCTATGTGGATTCTCCATAGACAAAGAAATCTTGATATCTTGATTCAGTGATTTTGATGGGCCTTTTAGACAGCTAAGATGGATGACTCAGCGTCACTGTCAACTCTTCCTATGGATTTTCAAGCAAATGGCTTCTAACAAGAACCTTCAAAGGGAGATACTGTAAAAGGTTTCCAATCCATTATCCTAACATCCTTATTATATTTGGCTCTGACCTGTTAGTTCAAACTATAATTTACTATAAGGAAATATACTATGGTAGATCCACTTGATCTTATTTGTGACTGAGCTTGTTTGCTTAAGACAATAAACCTTATTAATTTTTTTAAAGATTTTTTTTATTGATTCATTTGACAGAGAGAGACACAGCCAGAGAGGGAACACAAGCAGGGGAAGTGGGAGAGGGAGAAGCAGGCTTCCCTCAGAGCAGGGAGCCCGATGCGGGGCCCCACCCCAGGCCCTGGGATTATCACCCGAGCAGACGTTTAATGACTGAGCCACCCAGGCGCCCAATAAAGCTTTATTATTATTATTATTATTATTATTATTATTATTATTTTCTTAGGCTTCTAGAATCACTTCAGCCCAAGGAGTAATTTGAAAAGAATAACAACAAAAAACCCTCTCTCACTCACATTCACATACTTCATTGAATGCAAACCATCAGTACCTATTCCAGAATACCCTGGAATTAACCATGTTTTGTGGCTTGTTGTTTGAAGCTATGAAAAAAAGGAGGGGTCATCTACTGGCTAACAGCATTTAATAAGTGAGTAGACTTGGGACAGGGAGCATAAGAAAAGCAGTAAAAGAAGTAAGGAAACAGAAAAAAGGCACAAGTAAGAAGAGGGAAATGCATTGTAGTGGTAATTCAAAGTGGTGATCAGAGATGTGACAGGCTTATTAGCAAGCCACCAGTGTCCTGAAAAGAAAAGATGAAACTTATTAATGAAGCAGTAGGAAATAAAACAGCTATGCAGGAAAGGGAGCGGGCCCTTGGTCACAAGCTCTGAACCTATTCCTCAAAGGCTGAAATTGTGATGTGACTTCAGCAGCCATTATGGAGCACTTAATATATGCCTAACACAGTCGTCAGCCTTGGAGTATAAATGTGAAGAGGACAGGGGTCCAATGCTTAAACTACTTAGAGCCTCTGGAAGAATTCTCCACTCTGAGTTGGAAGAGAGAATGCTGGGCGTGGCTACTGGAAAAATCATCCTTCTCACCTTCAGGAAGCTAACACACTCTGTGTCTCTGTCTGTGTTTGTGGATGAGAAAGGGGTGAGGAGAGAGAAGAGGGAGAGTAGTGACACCAAAAGGCACCAGGGGCTATGGTGACGGCGGGCCATCTGGAGTATTCCAGTTGTCCTTTGGCTGGATTAGGAAAGGGCATATTAATTGTAATAGGACCACTTCTGTCTTTCAGCCTGAAGTCCTATACTTTCTGCTTCTGCGTGATTGTGCATTAACTGATACACACACACTGAGGCATCAGGGGAAGAGTTAATTATAGTCAGCGCCTGCTGTTTCCACTATGAACTAACACTGAAAACAAAATGTCCACCAGTAGGGGGCCGGTTCAAATCAACTACGGCACATGTAATATTCAAAGTGACGGTGTTACTCTGTATTGGTTGACGTAGAAAAATGTGACACATAGTCAGGTGAAAAAAAATAGATGCTTAAAGTTCTCTTTCTCTAAAATGATTCTTCCTCTTCCTCTTCCTTCTTCTCCCTCCCTCCCTCTGTCCCTTTTTCTCCATTTGAGGAGAGAGTCATCAGAATAGTAACAGTCATTATCTAAGAGACTCATTTCTGAAAGCCTCTGGGAAGCCAAGATTTTGTTTTATTTATTCTAAATAATCCATGAATGGAACAAATGCAGGGGAGATACAAGAAGTTTGGGGCATAGTTTCTCAATCATGTTCAGGAATAGTGATGAGTAAGTGACAGCGCTCTCTCTCCCATAGGCCCTGGCTTTATATAATATTCATTCTCAGAGGGGGAAAAAGCTGAACAGAAAATCAAAGACAAAAAAAAAAGATAGTTTTAAAGCGATAGGATCCCTTTTAGATCAGTAGTAGAAAATATCCTAATATAAGCATTCACAGAAAAAGTTCATACAGCTTGTAATTTGAAAGATCTGTAAGCATTTGCTAAATATCTGGTGGAGCAATTTTCAATAAGGGAAATTATATGCAGATGGATGGTGTGTTGTTTGGGTTATAATTAACTGGTTCCTGTCAGGAGTGAAAATGTTACATCTGTGTTAACAGAGATACCACAGTAATGTAAAAACAAGCATTTCTACTTCTGCTTATTGGGCAAAGTACACCAAAGTAAGTTGCACTTACCTACTGGGGTTCAGCATACACATGCACAGCCTGGTATTTTCTGAACAAAAGCAACGTGCAATGATGGAGAGAACTTGTCTTTGGCAGGACAGGCTAGGTCAGAACTGTGGTGGGGCCACTGACCCACTCTGCCTGACCTTTGCCAATGTTCTTGACTCTTTTGTACACTTACCTTACTGCCTGGAAAATGGGAAGACATCTGTGGGGAAAAGCTAGTGATGTCCTTCAATACACATTTGACTCTTTGTAATCATGATTTCCAATAGTAAGAGTGACAATTTTAGTCATTGCTCAAGGGGCAGAGGGAGCAAATTGAAAGAAACAAAGGAAATAGTTTACCACCTAAAAGGTTGGAAATGGTCGTTCTCACATATTTGTTCTGCAGAGTTTCTTCTATTGTTCTTGGACAGAACATTCTTATATTATTACAGTTTGGTGGCATACTTTTCATCTTCATCTCTTAAAGAACTGCCCACAGGGATGCAAATATAAAATGTCAGAATACAGTTTTCCTATGATCTGCTCATTCTACAGGGGACAAGAAATATGTGGTGAGACCTAAGTTATCAGCGATGTGTTGTCACTCCTGGTATCCATTCCAGTTATTGTTTTAGCTAATGGCCTTTCTAACGTGCACAGAGCCCTGAGCAGCTTTCCAGCTAGTAGCCTCTTCTTCACATCGCTAACTTATGTAAGATCCGGTGATAGTGGTTGAGAATTATTTCCAAACCTCTGTTACAGAATCACATCACGAGTGGTATGTCTGCTGGGAGTATTAACTAGATTTGAAGCTGATATAATCCTGAAGAATGAAATGAATCAGGAAGAAGACCAGCAATCAATTTAATTCTATGCACATGCATTTTATTATAGGGAATTTTTACTTGAAATGAAACTAGACAGATATAATAGTCTGTCACAGAAATCTGTGGAGTGCCAGGTTGTTCTAACTGTAGGCAACATTTTCCCCAGTATAATGCTAACACAGCTTTACGATAATAAGAAGAAAATCTCCATTTTTGGGTCTTACCTAGTGCATCATCTTTATCATCATCATGCTCTTAGGAGAATCATAGTCATGTGCTAAGTTTTTTCTCAATAGCGTTTCATGAATCTCCAGAATTTTTAAATCATTAGTATAAAATATTTATTGAGTATCTGTAATATCGAAGGCATAGGACACATATAAATATATGGCATGATATCCATATGATGAAATAGTATTCAGTCATACAGAGGAATGAAGCGCTGATACACGCACAATGTGGATAAATCTTGAAAACATGATGAGTGAAAGAAGCCAAACACAAAGGACCGAATATTATAGGATTCCATTTTTAGGAAATGCCCAGACTAGGCAAATCCGTAGAGACAGAAAGCAGATTCATGATCACCAGGGGCTGGGGGAGAGAGGAATGGGGAGTAACTGCTAATGGTTTTGGGTTTGGGGGTGGGGAGTGATAGAAGTGTTCTGGAATTAGTGGTGGTAGTTGCATAACCTTGTCACTGTACCAAAAGCCACTCCGTTGTACCCTTTAAAGTGATGAATTTTATGGTGTGTGAATTATATCTCGATCTAAAAAAAGACATATCAAAAATATATACATGTCGGTCTCTACCCTCAGAAAATTCAGTCTTTGTACATAATACAAAATAAAGAGGGGTGCCTGAGCAGCTCAGTCAGTTAAGCGTCTGACTCTTGATCTCAGCTCAGGTCTTGATCTCAGGGTCGTGAGTTCGGGCCCCGTGTTGGGCTCCGTGCTGGGCGTGGAGCCTGCTTAAAAAAAAAAATTAAAATAAACATGAAATGCCAAACACAGTGCAACAGTGAGGAATAATAGTACAAGAGTTGCCACATGATGATGCGCTTGTTGATGGTAATGACTGTGATGGTGAAGCTATCATTTATTAAGTGCCAAGCAGTATTCTGGTGTTGTACGTTTAATAATTGTTGATTGTGTTCCCCGTGCTTAGCCGTGTTCTAAATTCATCTACTCCATCAGGGGCTAAAAGACAGAGATCCCTGCTCACAATGCTGCAGAGAGCAACGATGAACAATAGATATAATAAATAATGGTACATTAGAAGGTGGGAAGGGCTAAGGAAAAGGAAAAAGTCGAGCTGGCTCAGGGGGATTTGAAGTGCTGAGTGGCAGGTTTCAGTAGGGCAGTTATTTGTCAACAAACCCGTGGAGGAGATGAAGCATCACCTGGGCATCCCTAGGGTAAGTAAGGGCCAGCATGAAGGCGTCAGTCTGGAGGTGCGCTTGGTACGTGGGAGAACTGGCTGGAAGCTGGTGCTGCTGGCATGGTATGAGGTCAAGGGCGTAGTATGACATGAGGTCCAAGAGGTGACATCCTGTCATGCTTCCATGCTCTCAGCAATTAAATGTAGAATTTCTTACCTACAATAACTGCTGTCGATCATCATGAATCAGAGGCTCTGGGGAAAGGTGGCGCAATGTCTGGGCTTTGGGGATGCAAAGGATTTGGGTAGACGTAGAGGCAGTTCCATCATAGGGCTTTGTCACTGGAAAGATCCGAAATGGAAAAATGCAGAGCATGTTTGGGTGTGCTGAAGGAGACCAGGTGGGTGGGAGCGGAGGTTTTAGATGGAAAAAGAGCAATACAGAGGGCCCGGAAGAGAGAGGGCCCAAATGCCAGGGCAAGGAGTGAGTCGTGTACAACACGCAGTGGTGAAGCAGTGAGCATCTGCTCTCCCCATCCTTGCCTTCTTGGGTTTCCAACAAAAAAGTTCATCAGGAAGCTTAGACTTGTGTCAGGAATGAGGAAGTTGGGGCACAAAGTGATCCAGTGACTTGGCCGTCTTCACATTGCAAGGAGAACCAGAACAGAGGCCAGTCCCCTGGGTCTCTGCCCTGTCCCAGCCACTCCTGACCTCTTTGCTCACAGATGAATGAACTGTATCTCAGGGCCCCAGGTCAGATAATAACATTAAGGGAACAACTGGAAATTAAGCTATTTCGGAAATAAAGAAAATCTGTCCTATAAGATATAGGGTTGCATTTAAAAAAGTGTTGCCAGGGCGCCTGGGTGGCTCAGTTGGTTAAGCGGCTGCCTTCGGCTCAGGTCATGATCCTGGAGTTCCGGGATCGAGTCCTGCATCGGGCTCCCTGCTCAGCGAGGAGCCTGCTTCTCCCTCTGACCCTCCCCGCTCTCATGTACTCTCTCTCTCTCTCTCATTCTCACTCTCTCAAAATAAATAAATAAATCTTTAAAAATAAATAAATAAATAAATAATAAAAATAAAAAAGTGTTGCCAGAGAATATTCTCCAGTCAAAACTAGAGCTACTTAAAAATGCTCTCCAATATTAGTTCTTGCATAGTAAGAACAGAAACTATTGAATGAAAGATCTATCAAAAGAATTTTAATCACTTTATCAATGTAGAATTTACATACCTTGAAGTTCCCATTTAGAATGTGTAGTTGAGTGAGATTTAGTATATTTTTTTGTACCTTTACAAAGTTTGCAGCCTTCGCCGCAATTTAGTTCCAGAACATTTTCATCACCTGAAAAGAAATCACGTCCTCACTAGCAGTCATTTCGTGTTTCCCTTTCCCCAAGCCCGAGACCACCACCAATCTACTTTCTAGCTCTATGGATTGGCCTATTCCGGACATTTTGTATCAGTGGAATCATATAACATGTCGTTGGAAAATGGGTCTCTGAGAACCTGTCCTGCAGGGTTTGGTGACATTGGCACTCTTGGCATTTTGGGCTAGGTAATCATTGTGGGGCGCCGTCCCACGCACTGTGGGATGTTGAGCAGCATCCCCAGGCTCCACCCACCACGTGCCAGGAGCACCCCCTCCCGCAGTTGTGACAGCCAGTAGTGTCTCTGGACATGGCCACATGTCCCCTAAGGGGGAAAGGGGACAAATTTGCCCCCAGTAGAGTACCACAAATCTACAGTTACCAGAGAATTGAGCTGGGCATGGAGGCAGGGGAAGAGGGGTCGCTACCTGGACCCAGCGCGCTCTTATGAAAAAGACCACTGTTTCAGGGTCCTTGAAGGTCCAAACATTGAACCCCAAGTTCTAAAGTTCTGTGATTCCTTTTAGAAAATGGTGAAGAGATGAATAGGGGAAAGAAGCACCATAGTTATTTGGATGAAAATCTTGTTCGAAAAATAGCCGGTGGGAAAAATCACCCATTTTTTGGATTATTTAAAAAAGATTGGAATTGTTATTTAAAACAACAAAGTAAAGCAGAATATGCCAGCAGTCTTTTACCTTCATTATAAAGGATTGGCACCATGCAGGGTGCCAATAATTCAAAAAGCATATAAATTTAAATTTGGCATGTTCTATGTTAGAACCGTAGAGGTGTATTAATGGTTCCCAAGGAGTTTTAACTCGGCGTTAAAATTGACCCCTTGAGCAAGCAAAAAGAAGCATGAGATTTGATTTATACTGTGGCTAACGAAAACAAGTGGGCAATCACAGTTTAGTCATATCTTACTAATCTAACTTAGTCTAAGGAATGGAGGAGAGAGAGGAAGTGTGTGGGCTTTAGGAATACGTAAATTTCAGAAAAAAAAATCAGTTTATAAGCATGACCTCTTTTCTGTTCAGAAATGCACGAGTGGAGGAAGCCCTCATCCTCTGCTAACTCATTTATAAATGAATGGGCTAAAGGAAATCGTGCCTATGGTCCATGCCCATTCTCCAGCTGCACCCTGCTCAGGGTGGGAAGCTTCCAGTCATTGAGGTAATAGCTGGCATGTTTCCTGCTGTCAGTTTTAAGGACAGTCTGCCTTAGTCTGTGGAACCTTGACCATCTAGGACTCGATTCCCTGTATATGGCAGAGCTATCAGACTAGTTAGTAAACTCGAATCATGTTTACAAGTAGGTTGCCGTTACACAGCGGCTTCTCTATAAAAACAATTACAGAATGTTCCTTTTAGCTTTTGTTTCTATCAGGGATATTATCGAGTGCCTTAAAGTCATGCTGACTTAAATTTATTTCAAAAGATGTCCTGAAGATGTTTTCAAGATTTTAAGTGTGCATATTTATAAGATTTTTTCCTTAACCTCCCACGCTGTCAGTTAGGAGATAGAATAGATAGAGCCGGGGCGCCTGGGGGGGCTCAGTCGTTAAGCATCTGCCTTCGGCCCAGGTCATGATCCCAGGGTTCTGGGATCGAGCCCCACATCGGGCTCCTTGCTCAGCGGGGAGCCTGCTTCTCCCTCTCCCCCTGCTCATGCTCTCTCTGTCTCTCTCTCTCTCTCTATCTCTGTGTCTCAAATGAATAAAAAAAAAAAATCTTTAAAAAAAATAGAATAGATAGAGCCTCTGAAGGAGCCTGGGTCTAACAGATCAGCTATAAAATTGGGTGAGAGCAAAACTTCTGGAAAAACCTATCTGTGTGGTGGTTCATCTGGGAAGACCCGTTCCCACTTCGTTCTTTATAGAATTATTGTGGGGACCAAATGAAATGATCTAAATCAAGCACACAGAACAGCGTTTAACCATAGCAAGCACTTCAGACTGGCAATACGCTTCTTTATGTATAAGCTGAAACATCTGAAACCATCAATTGGTACAATTTCACCTGGTGATCATTTTTCTAGCAGCCCTGCACAATCTGACACCGAGTAATATGGGGTCTTTTTACAAAACGCTTCTTGAAAGGCCACCTCTGACTTCCTTAATAATCTTAATTTAGGGGAAATTGATCTCAATGCAGACTATACTTTAGAACCACTCGTGTAGCTTTTAAATAATACTCATGTCTGGGTCCCATTCCACCCGGCTTCTGATTCAGTTGGTCAGAGCCATGGCCCCAGCTCTTACTGTGTTTTTGAATCACCTGGGGAGCTTTCAAAAATATCATTGACAGCCAGGAACATCTCCGGATATTCTGTTTCAGTTGACTATAATGTGCAGCCAGGGTTGAGATGCACGGGACACGATCTGTCCACCTGTCATACATGTCTCTTAGACCTTTACTGTATTTGAAAAGTTGCGGTCTTATCAACTTTGCCCAAATCAGTGGGGCTTTTTTTCTTTTAAGGGAACTTCCATTCTGCGCCACGGGTGGAATTAAGAACACTCAACACAGTGACATTGGCGATTGATTATAAAGTAGTAGAATCAGATCCACTGTTTTATCATGATGGCAGACCCACAGTGAGCACTCAGCAAACGTTTGCTGATGATGGGCCAAAAAAAAAAAAAAAAAAGTGTTTCTTATGGTCTCTTGGTTTATTCCTGAGTATTTCATTTCAAACTGGATCGTTCAGAGTCTGCATGAGGCTGCCAAAATGTTGATTCAATGAATGGGTACATATCATGCACCACCCATCTGAGTGGGTTACTTTGGGTGCAGCTGTTTTGATTTTTCCTTCCTCCGAATGTATGGTTTTGTTCATTTAATCAAACAAACCCAGTTGTTTTGCCGTTTTGTAGACACATTCTTTGTGTGGCCAAGAATCCTGTTTGCGGAGGCCACACCATAACTAGATTTGAATGTGGAACAACGCAGCAAACAAGTGCTAATTTGAATCAATTGTTAAGATTGCCAGCAACCAACCAACCCGACCTCCGCCCCTGGGTTCAATTAGCAACCCTGCAGGCAAGGAACTTGGTTTATTTCATTCTCATTTCCCTCATCCATCAGAAGCCCTCATCGTGCTGAATGATGAAGTAATAACGATCTCATCTCAAACTTAAGGCATATTTTGTTCATCTTAACTTTCTAGATCCTTTTTTCGGAGTAGAAACATAATACCTATTTGTAAATACATTCAATAATACAGATAGGCATTAGGCAGAATGGCAAAGTCCCTAAGAATCCCATCCTCAAGTGATGGCTACTATTAACCATTTGAGGGTATGATTTCTGGACTTTCTGTGCTTACACACTAACATGTATTTCCTGTAGAAATTATAGTAGACACATTATCATGCTGTTCTGCAACTTTATTTTTTTTTAAGCTTTTATTTACTTGAGAGAGAGAGAGTGAGAGAGAGAAAGCACTAGAGGGGGAAAGGTCAGAGGGAAAAGCAGACACCCCGCTGAGCAGGGAACCCGACACAGGACTCCATCCTGGAGACTCTGGGATCATGACCTGAGCCGAAGGCAGGTGTTCAGCCGACTGAGCCACCCAGGCGCCCTGTTTTGCAACTTTCTTGTTTAACTTTATATATAGTGGACATCTTTCCAGATTTATACAGAGTGAGCTACTTCATTTTTCTTAATGGCGGCACAGAATTCTATTGAGTAGACATCCCATTTCGTAGTATATATAGCCGGTCACCCTCTGATGGACATTTAGGTTGTTGATGTTTATATACATGTAATATTGTAATAATATATATAGTTATATATGTAATGTATATTGTTTTGTGTATATATAAATATAAACATAAATATAAATAAATAAATATATACAATGCACATGTAGAAAGATGCACAAGCTTACAATTTAATGAGTTTCCACAAAGTGAACACAACTGTGGCAGATGAGGAAGCAACATGACCAGCACCCAAGAGGCCCCCTTGACTCCCTTCCAGTCACTTCTCCCCAAGAGCAACTTCCTATCTGCTTTTCCTAGCATGGATTGGTTTTGCCTAATTTTATGCTTTGTATTAATGGTTTCACACAGTATATTCTCTTGTGTGTCAGACTTCTTTTGCTCAAAGTGATGTCTACGGGATGCATTCATATTATTGTAGGTGGTTGACGTTTGTTTATTCATTCTCATTGCTATGTAGTATCCCATTGTGTGGATATACCACAACGTATCCATTCTCTTTTGGTAGACATTTGGGTGGTTGACAGATTTTGGCTGTTGCAAATAATGCTATTGTGAACGTTCTAGCACACATCTTTTGGTGAATGTACGCATGCATTTCTATTGCTTTTATTTTTCTTTGCTATCAGAGGTGGTGTTGACATGAACATCTGTGGCTGTATCTTGCACATTTTGTAAATATTTCTGTAAAATGCATTCTTAGAAATAGAATTGCTGGGTCAAATGATATGAACAGTCACATTTTGAGTCAATATGCAGAACTGTTTTCTGAAAATATTTTGACTTTTAAGCTTGGTCTGCACCCCAAGCAGCCCATTGTGGCTGTATCCCTTTGCTGTTGCCATTATCTGTGACGCAGATGCTGCTGTTGTGTCTTCTGGACTACAAGGCAAAGCTAATGAAAACCAGAATCTTCTTTCGGGCCCCTTTCAGACACTCCCTAGTGGGCTAGGGCCTCTCTCGTGTGTCCAATGAAAGACAGAAAATAAAATGACCTAATGTCCCAGGATGTCGGGGCATAGTGTGCAACTGCTGGCTGAAACGATTGAGTAAATTGTTGCTACGAGAAAATGCACCAAATGGATGCCTTGGCTCTACGTGCCCTCCACCCCAGGGTGAGAGAACCTCATGTCCCAGGTTTCTGACCTGGAAATGAAAATCACATATCTTACCCACAAATGGCCCATTCAAAATGCCTGGCCTTTGGGAGGTATTAGGCTAAGGTAGTGTTTCCTAACTTGGAACTCTTGACATTTAGTGTGAGATCCTTCTCTGCCATGGGGGTCTGTCGTGCGCACTGTAGGATGTTTAGCGGCCCCCTCGGCCTCCTCCCACTAGATACCAGTCGTGTTCCACCTCTCGTTTGTGAGGCCAGAAGATGCCCCTGGGCATTGCCAATGTCCCCCGGGAGGTAGAATCACCCCCAGTTGCGGACCGCTGGGCTGCCGCTTACAGGAGACTGGCTCTAAATCAGATTATGTTCAGATTCTGGCTCCACCACTTTTTGCTGCATGACCCTGGGCAAAGTACCTAAATTCTCTGTACCTCAGTTGGCTCATATGTACCATACAAATGTTAATAGTGATACTTTCCTTAATCGTTTTTTAATAAAGATTAAATGAGATTCCTCGTGTGATGTATGTAGTACAGTGTTCGGCATAAAATAAGCATTCAATGTCGTTAGCTTTATTCGTCGAAATCTTTATTTTTATTTTTATTATTATTATCTTAAAAGCTGAGGTGGTGGAAAAAAAGTATTCACTTTCTGGAAAAGGATGTGGATAATGTGTATTTGAAAAGCATCAAAGGACAGTGGGTTCACAGCCCTTGGAAGAGGCAGTGGGGAATGTGGAGAAAGCATTATTTAAGTGCTACAAAGGAAAACAACGGTATTTGGTTGTACCTCTGTTCCTTCTCAAATTAGCATTTATGGAAACCAGAATTTGGGGGAAATGGACTTTGGTAGCAGAATTAGGCATTTTTAGGAACATGCTAAATCACTGCGGGGAAATATTTTATTGCATTCTTCTCGTTAATATGAAATTAGTAAATTTTCAATAGTTTGTTGAATGCTTTTATTTTAAATGTAAGATATGTTCAAGTGCTAAAGCGACCATGTTGTTTTTTTTATTTCTGAGTAGAGAATTTGACCTGTTACGGGCTTCATTGGGTTGATTCTCACCTGATATCCTTTCCTCCCACCAGAGGTCTACACTCGAGTGCCAGAAAATGGTGTGTTGTTCTCAGTGGGACAGAGCGGCATCCTAGACAGGGTTCTGGATGAGGAGCATAAGGCCAGGGTTGTGTCTTTGTGTTGCCAAAGTGCCACCTTGGCATGTCACTTCTTCCCTTTTGGTCTCAGATTCTCAATTGAGCAGGTGGGATCAGTTCAGCGGTTCCCAGCTATGTTCTGAGAACTCTGAGGGATGTGAAGAGATGTTCTGAAAAGAACAAAAAAAAAAAAAAAAGAAGAAGAAAAGGGGGGTAAGATTATAGCAAATGTATTTAGAAGATCCTCTGTGTCACAATTCTCCCTCTGCAGGACAATTTTTCTTTAGTTATTGTTTAACGTGTCTATTTAAGATGGGACTAACATGAACAACTTTCTCAAACTAACTTGATCATGGAGCAATTTAGGAAATTTTGCTTGAAATGATTTATGAGTCCCTTGTAGACATAGAAATTTCCTGATTCCTTCTGTATTCATTGTCTTTTTTTCTTTAAAAAATTTTTTTTAAAGATTTTATTTATTTATTTGAGAGAGAGAGAATGAGAGAGAGAGAGAGAGCATGAGAGGGGGGAGGGTCAGAGGGAGAGGCAGACTCCCTGCTGAGCAGGGAGTCCGATGCGGGACTCAGTCATGACCCAGGCTCATGACATGAGCTGAAGGCAGTTGCTTAACCAACTGAGCCACCCAGGTGCCCGTGTATTCATTTTCTATCGCTGGTATGACAAAGTAGCATAAACTTAGTGGCTTAGAACACTGCATACCTATTATCTTACAGATCTAGGTTAGAAATCTGACACAGGTCTCGCTGGAGTAAAATCACCGTGACAACAGGGCTGCATTTCTTCTGGAAGCTCTAGGGGAGAATCTATTTCTTTGCCTTTTCTTGCTTTTGGAAGCCACTTATATTCCTTAGCTCGTGGCACCCTATCTCCATCTTCAAAGCCAGAAATGTTGCATCTCTCTGACCACTTCACTATAGTCATCTCCCTCTCACTCTGAACTCTACTAGAAAAGGGCCTCCTATTTTAAGGACCCATGTGTTCACATTGGGCCCACCTGGGATAATCCTAGAGACTCTCTCCATCTCAGAGTCATTAACTTAATTACATCAGCAGAGTCCGTTTTGCCATGTGAGGCAGCATATTTCCAGGTTCCAGAAATTGGAGTGTGAACATCTTGGGGGGGGTGGGGTCCATTTATTCTGCCATCCACTTTATCTGTCCCAGTGGCTTCTCTGTTTCTCAACCCTGGAGGGTGAGGTGTAGTGTTCCGTAGAGCCAGAAAGACACTCAAGTGATTATCTTCCTCATTTATTTGCCTCCTATCAACTCTTATGGCACAGAATGACTATCTTGCAAGAGGTATTAAGTTCTTCCACCCCGCCCCCCGCCAGGAGCAATAAAATCAAAGACCAGAAGAGCAATTAAGACAAGGCTATTGAACTAATCAGTGCAACATTTTATTTTTAGCTTCTCTCCTGATGTAGACAAGAATATTTCCTTGAAATGAACTAGGCTCTGAACTGTACTTTGTTTTATGTGAAATGACCAGAGTAGATATTAACAGTTAGTCTTTGAAATTAAAATATGAACATAAAGGGACTAAAGGCTTTATTTGCTTTTTTTGGTATAGCCATCACCTGGTTAATTTCTAAAAAAAAAAAAAAATGAATGCTTTAAATAAAAGCTTAAAAATGAATGCTACCGCAATGTTTAAATTTTTCAAGCTATTCATGATCATCAGCTTGTGAAAAGAAAAGAAACTGAAGGATATTGTTTCTTCTCACTGCTTGGTAAAAGCTCTGATGGCCAGTCTGTATGGAATGGAAACACTGTATGGGTTTGCTTGAGGTTGTTGCTATTTTATCTCTTATGAAGGGAATGAGGTGGAAAATGAGTTTTACACTAAAAAATATTTTTAGACCTTGGTGTTTCAACCCATGTTGTTTAAGTTTTTGTTGTTCTTTTTGTTGAGCTATTTGAGTTATCGTATGACCCAGCAATTCCACTCCTAGGCATATACCCAAGAGAATGGAAACCATATGTTCGCATGAAAATTTGTACATGAATATTCACAGCTGCTTTATTCATAATGGCCAAAGTGTGGAAGCAACCCAAATGTCCATCGACTAATAAATGATAAAACAAAATTTGGTATATCCATACAATGAATATTATTCAACCATAAAAAGGAATGAAGTACTGTTACATGCTACAACATGGAGGAACCCTGAAAACATGCTAAGAGAAAGAAACTGGAAACAAAAGGCCATGTATTGTATAATTCCACTTATATTAAAAGTAAAGAATAGGCAAGTCCATAGCGACATAGAATAGATTAACGGTGGTCAGGGCCTGGGGTGAGAAGAGAATGGAGAGTGACTGCTAATTGGTTTAGGGTTTCTTTTTGGGGTGATGAAAGTATTCTGGAATTAAATAATGGTAATGTTTGCATAAATCTGTGACTATACTAAAAAAAAAAAACCATTGAGTCATATACTTTAAATGGTAAATTTTATGGTAGTAAATTTTATCTAAAAAAAAAATTGCATCAGAACTTTGGGTATTTGGTCTGGGACATAGAAGCTTAGAAGCCACCACTTCAAGTACAAGTCTGAACAAGTACAAGTTTGAACAAACTGAAAAATCAACAACTCTTCTTAGATCCATAGGAGAAGTGAGGTCATAGGGCAAACTGCTGCCTCTAAAAATTGGAGAGACCGACAGGTAAATATAGAGAATCAAACTTATTGGAGCAGCAATCGCCAAAGGAGCCAGTGCCAGGGTAGGAAAACCTGAACTGTAATTGATGGATTGCTAGAGGCTCAGTGTGGACAACTTTGAGAGTTAAAAACTCCAGGGAGACCCAGTCATCAGGAGACCCTTACAATTTTGTGGGTTTTACTTCCTGGATCTCCACCAGGTTCACAGATGATGTGATTAGCTATGTAAAAAATATGAAACAATCAGCAAAAAAACCCTTCTGGAGCTGATAAGTAATTATAGCAAGGTTGTGGCATACAAAGTTAATATACAAAAGCCAACTGCTTTCCTATGTACCAGCAATGAACAAATAGAGTTTGAAATTAAAACCACGATACCATTTACATTGGCACCCCTGAAAATGAAATACTTAGGCAAAAATTTAACAAAATTATGTACATCTATATGAGGAAAACCACAAAACTCTGATGAATAAAAACAAAGAGCTAAATTAATGGAGAGATATCCCATGTTCATGGATAGGAAGATTCAATATTGTCAAGATGTCGGTTCTTCTCAACTTGATCTATAGAGTCAAGGCAATTCCAATCAAAATCCCTGCAAGCTATTTTATGGATATTGGCAAAGTGACTCCAAATTTTATATGAGGAGGCAAAAGACCCAGAATAGCCAGCACAATATTGAAGGAGAAAAATATAGTTGGGAGAACTGACACTGCCTGACTTCAAGACTTAGTATAAAATGGCAGGCATCAAGACAATGTGGTATTGGCAGGAGAATAGACAAATAGATCAATGGAACAGAATAGAAAGCCCAGAAATAGACCCACATAAATACAGTCACTGATCTTTGGCAAAGGAACAAAGGCAATACAATGGAGCAAAGATAGTCTTTCCAACAAGTGGTGCTGGAACAACTGGACGTCCACATACCGAAAAAAAAGAAAAAATCATGACATAAACCTTGTACCCTTCACAAAAATTAACTTAAAATGGATCACAGACCTAAATGTAAAATGCAAAACTATAAAACTCCTGGAATGTAACACAGGAGAAAACCCAGATGACCTTGGGTATGGTGATAACTTTCTAGATAACAAAACCAAATGCACAGTCCATGAAATAAGTAATTGATAAGCTGGACTTTACTAAAACTAAAATCTTCTGTTCACTGAAAGACAATGTCAAAAGAATAAGAAGACAAGTCACAGAGAGGGAGAAAATACTCACAAAATACATATCTGATAAAGAACTATTGTGCAAAATATACAAAGAACTCTTAAAACTCTCAATAAGAAAACCAACAAGATAAAATATGGGCCAAATACTTTAACAGACCTCACCAAAGAAGATATACAGATGCCAAATAAGCACATGGAAAGTCATATGTGATCATGGAAATGCAAGTTAAAACAACAGTGAGATACCACTACACACCTACTATAATGGCCCAAACCTGGAACACTGATGACATCAAGTGCTGGTGAGGATATGGAGCAACAGGATCTCTGGTACATTGCTGGTGAGCATACAAACTGGCGCAGCCACTTTGGAAGACAGTTTGGCAATTTCCACAAAACTGAAGATACTCTTATCAGACTATCCAGCAATTACGCTCCTTGGTATTTACCCAAAGGAACTGAAAACTTATGTCCACACAAAAACCTGCATGTGGATGTTTATTCATCATGGGCAAAACCTGGAAGCAACCGGGATGTCCTTCAGTAGGTGAATGGATAAATAAACTGTGGCACATCCAGACAGTGGAATATTACTTGGTGCTAAAAAGAAATGAGCTATCAAGCCATGAAAAAACATGGGAGAACCTTCAATGCACATTACTAAGGGAAAGAGGCCAGTCTGAAAAGGCTGCATACTATATGATTCCAACTACCTGACATTCTGGAAAAGGCAAAACTATGGAGACCATAAAAAGATCAGTGGTTGCCAGGGGTTAGAAGGGAGAGCGGGATGAGTAGGTAGAGCGCAGAGGATTTTTAGGCCAGTGAAAATACTCTGTATGATACTATGATTATAAATACATGGCATTATACATTTCTCCAGACCGATAGAACATGCAACACCAAGAGTGAACCCTAATGTAAACTGTGGACTCTGGGTGATGATGACGTGTCAGTGTAGGCTCATCAGTTGTACAAATGTCCCCTCGGGGGAGGATGTTGATAGTGGGGTAGGCTGTGCATGTGTGGGGCAAGGAATATTCGGGAAATACCTGTACCTTCTACTCAGGTTTGCTGTGAAACTGAAACTGCCCTAAAAAATAAAGTCCATTAAAAATGCACCCATTAATTACAACTCTCCAAGCCCCCATCATATATTACTATATTTATTTTTGAAAAACTTCAGTTCCTGTATGTTTCATCGCTCAAAGGAAGCATTATTTTCCTTATGCAAAAAAACGTTTAGCCAGGTCAGTGAAACACTTTTTATCATTTTTAAAAGTAGTATATTTAGAAGAAAACATTTCCAGAAAAAAAGTCTGAAACATGGCAACTAAAAACTCAAGATCTGTTCCAGTAAGTTCAGATGGTTTGTTTTTATGTCATACCTGGCATTTTGTGTCATTCTGCCAATTAGTTTCTCTCTGTTCACATGTCCCTCTTACATGGTTTGACACTTGATAGTAAAAGCCAGGAAGCAAGATTTTTTTTCATTTTTACTGGAAGTGATTTTAGCTACTTTTAGAACAAACGTCCTAAATATAAATATTACCCGCTGGTCTTATTTCCATGCTAATAGACACAAATAGTTTTCTGTATAGACGCAGAAGTGTTCTTTCCCAAGAGCTTTCTTTCAACCAACAGATATGCAAAAGCACAAAGCTCAAGTGCTATTTCTTCTAAGTGCTGTGTCTATCCTTCCAGAATGTACAGTCCAGCGAGGGAGAAAAGGCACAAATGCAGAGAATTGATGTTTAAATCAGAATCAAGAAAATAGCTGAAATGTGGGGGGGGGGGTGGTGAGTGATGATTAGATAGAAGGGAGGTATCATAGGAAGTTAGAGTTTTCTGGAAAAATAAGTGACATTTAAACATTCCCAGTCCTCCTCTTGCTTCTCTCTGTGAGACATCACAAGTGATTCCCTACACATCTTAAGCATCTAGGCCATTTGGATCCTTAAAAGAAACATGTAGGAAAAATAAGCTGTTGAGCGATCTCTATCGACCCATCTGCTCATACATACATATGTTTATGTTGTAATGATCGTTGTAAAAAGAGGCCGTTCCCTTGCTGTTGGAAACAGTGAAACGCCCTAGGAAACTCCATCATTTCCCGTACTACTGGTCCGGTGATTTTTCAGTGGGTCGAGGACGAGGTCAGCAAACTTTTTCTGTAAAGGGCCAGATCATAATTATAGGCATTGGGAGTCATACATCTCTAGTGCAACCTCTCAACTCTGCCCTTGTATCAGGACACAGCCCCACACAAGATGGAAATAAATGGGCCTGCCTGGGCTCTAGTTTATAAAAACAGGCGGGAGGCTGGATATGGCTGGGGCTGGACTTTGTCCCTCCCTGCTGTAGATCAGCAGTTGGCATCTCAAGGTCAAGTCATGCCTCACTCAATGTGTTAGAAGTAATATTACTCATAGTAGATAATTTACAGACTTTGGAATTTGACTTTGTAGGAAAACGAAATGAGAGAGGATTTCATTCTGATGAGTCATACCTTGCCACTCCTTGAGAGAAAGGTACGGGACTCACAGGCAGGTAGCGTAGGGTGATGGTTAAGACCCCAAACCCTGGGGTTAAGGCCTACCATTTTGAATCCCAGCTCTGTCACTTGCATTCTATTGCCTTGGGCAAGTTATTTAACCTCCTGGCCCTTGATTTTTCCTCATCTGTGAGATGGGTACATATCAATAGACCTTACCTCATAAAGTTATTTAACAATTAAAGCAGGGAGTACGTGATTAGGGCTAGAAATAATGATGCCTACGTCTGTACATCCATAAGAAATGTTAGTTATTCCTCACATATCTAAATCCCCTGAGGGTGGAGCATAGCCCCCAGCTTAGCTTATCTGTGCGGCGAGTCACCGATGAGCAAGGCTACCATTAATAGTTGTGTTGACTCCAAACTCTCATGGTGCTAATGGTCTGTAATTTTGTATTTTTTAACATTAAAAAGTTGTTCTACCCATAGATGGATATTTAATAAGGAGGAAGGCAGCAGAACTCAGTGTGGAAAATGTGAACATGAATCAGTGCTGCTTGTGAGTGGAAACAACATTGGGACATGTCAGGCTACGGCCGTTTCGATTTATGGAAAGGTCGGCGAGGTGTTATGTGCCTGAAAATTGTACAGTATGCTCTTCCTGTTGCTATCACTGAACTCTGGAATTCTGAGTCTTACCATTTTTATGAATAAGGTGATGTGTATTAGCACACCCTTCCTTGTTCCATTAATATTAACTGGTAGTGAGGGGCGCCTGGGTGGCTCAGTCATTAAGCGTCTGCCTTCAGCTCAGGTCATGAGCCCAGGGTCCTGGGATCGAGCCTCGCATTGGGCTCCCTGCTTCGTGAGAAGCCTGCTTCTCTCCCACTCCCCCTGCTTGTGTTCCCTCTCTCACTGTGTCTCTCCCTGTCAGATAAATAAATAAAATCTTTAAAAAAATATTAACTGGTAATGAGTCAATAAAAATGAAGACTCGTTAAAATAAATAAGTTGAATATTTTTTAAAAATCACATTAGCATATTCTTTTTTTCCTCATTAACCACTTTCTAAATGGTCTTCATATTGCCACGTTAATTAATCATGTGCTTAGAGGATGCTTTTAGGAATTCTGTGACTTCCTCCGGAAAAGTTTGCCCTGCTATTTGTTTTACTCACCACAAAATTGTGTGTGTGTTGCGGGGGGGGGGGGGTGAGGATTCCAAATCTGGCTGTAGGGATAGTGGGTGTGTCGCCCGTGTCTCATTCATCATGCAAATGACATGCATTGCTCCACCTTCCCCACAGGACCCTTCTTTATCTGCACTTCCCGGAGCAGGTAACTGAGGTTGGGAATGGTTAGATACCCATGTGGCTAGTTGTGGGCCGAGCTGGACTTTAAGGCAGTCAGACCACAGAGCCCTCCGTGCGGCCGCGGTGCTGTAACACCATGTCCCGTTGGAAGGACACAGCTGCAAATGAGCACATGAGACCTGCTTATCACACTGCCCCCAAACCGCATGACCATTAGAAATATTCCCTGTGGCATCCGTGGTGGAAATCGTAGAAAGTGGCATCTGGATCAAACTTGAACAAAGGAAAAACAGTTTTAAATTATGGGTGCACAAGTTGGGGGATTTAATTCCCAATCGGTAGTATTATTAGGGATTATTTATATTAGAAGGGAAAAGGGTAAGAATCTGCCCTTGGTGTCAGAGAAATCTGGCAGGGTCAGTGGATGAAGGAATATAGAGAGAGAGCACGTATCACGGGGAAGTGTGGAGGGTTCGAGAGGGGAGGTGTGGAAGCAGGAGGGAGAGCGGCAAAGGTCCGTGGCAAATGCTTCGTGGAATTTGGAGAAAAAAGGAAAGGAAAAAGAGCAAGGAATTTGCCACCATGCTGGTTTCCTTAATCCCAGGCCATTGCAGTGGTTCTCATCTTGGACTGCTCACTAGAATCCCCCAGAGAGCTTTGTAAACCTACCAAAGCCCGAGCCCCAACACTAAAGATCCTAGCTGTTTTGCTCTATACCTGTGCTGTCCAGTACAGTAGCCACTAGCCACTGTGGCTATTTACATTTAAATCAATGAAGACTTAAGAAAACTAAAAATTAAATGATTCCATTCCACTAGCCACATCTCAAGTGCTCATCAGCCGCGGGTCGCCAGGGGCCACCATATTAGGCAGTACAAACAAAAATTTTCCATTCATCATGGAAAGGTCTGTTGGACCTCGCTGGTCTGGAGGGGTGTGTGGGCATGGGCATTTTTTGAAAACCACACCAAGTAATGCTTTTCTTTTTCTTTTCCTTTTTCTTTTCTCTTTTAATTGAGGTATGCACCAAGTAATTCTAATGTACAACCAGGTTAGAGAACTGTAGGTCCTTACAGAGTTTGTTCTCACATTTGCTGCCACTTGCACTGGAAATAATTTTGCTTTTGAAGCAAATATTCCAAGAATATTATTAAAGCTGGACTCTTTTGGCTGTCTAGCAATGCGGATGCATATATTTTTATTTAAAATAGCTTGCTTGCTTATTTGCTCAACAACTCAAGGTTTAGTTAGATGAGTTAACCACCAGCCTTTGGCTGAAATGTATAAGTTGCTTTTTCCCATTCAGGCTGAGGAATTACAGCAATTCGTGCTGATTTTGAACTACTTATTGAGCGAGTTTAAGAAGATGAGTTATTTTAAACTGAAACTGAGAGGCTGATCAACCACAGCTCACATTTTGGGCCCAGGTCAGGGGTGACCGATGTTCATACACTTGATGATACTCGAAACTAACTCATTCAGGTAATGAGTTTATTAAGTCTAACGTAATCTGTACAAAGTTGTTTTCCTTTCCTGTTAGAGAAAACCCTCAGTGAGAGGAGACTTTGCGGGGTGTTAGGTGCAACTGATGAAAGAAAAAGTTGTCAATTGTAGCGTTGAAATGAGAAACCAGAACGGAATTCACTTTGGTATGTGCTGTTGTTGTTGCCTATTTTGTTTTGCCCACGAGTTTCCAGTGTAGAGATTTCCCTCTCCTAAATAGGATAGTCATCTCTCCTTTTTTTTTTTTTTTAAAGATTTTATTTATTTATTTGAAAGAGAGAGAGAGGGAGGGAGAGCACAGAAGGAGAGGGAGGAGCAGACTCCCCGCAGAGCAGGGAGCCCGGATGCGGGGCTCCATCCCAGGACCCTGGGATCACGACCTGAGCCGAAGGCAGACGCTTAACCGACTGAGCCACCCAGGCGCCCCAGGATAGTCATCTCTCCTTAAGGCTTGCTTTATTTCCTGCTGATTTAGAAACATCTGATGGGGGATTGAGTTCTCCGGTTTGGGAGAACATTACTTCAGCATCCCTGTATCTTGTAGATAATCTTGTTCCCCAGATGCATTCCTTGTTTGGTGAGCAGTGGATCCGCCCAGGTCTGAATAAATGACCTGCTCTGCGGAGCCTCCCTGTGACATCATCCCCAAAACGAGTGTCCTCTCAGCTGAGTGCCCTTTTTTGGGTGAAACCTGCAGCATTCATTCTTAGAACTCAGCTTTCCTTTGCAATGTGGGTAGAAGGAGCAGCCTGCAGAAGAAGGGCCGCTCTCTGAGGCGTACGAAAGCCGGTGACGTCATGTCCGTACGTCTCTGTGAGAAGGGGAAGAGGATGCTCTTTTCTAGGTCTACCCTCCCCGACACATAAAATGACACGCGGATTTCTCACTGTCCCCCCGAAGGCATTTCTCCCAGTACAATACTGGACCTGCCCCCCTGGGGATCCACATTTCTTGGAAAAATTGAGGGACTCTCCTAAAGAAAGCCTCCCTAAGGGGTGCCTGTGTTATGGCTGCCGGAAGCCTCGTTTTGTCAGTCGATGTCGTGCGTGGGGCCTCCATTTTCCGCTCACACTGTAGACCTCCAGGTTTGCTCACTCTCACTAGCCCCTTCCTAGCTGTTCTGCACCACTCTGCCTCATTCACCTTTCCTCAAACGCCCCTTTCCTCGTGTTACACCTCTGCCCCAAAATGTAGGGTGTGTATTCCTACTGGCAAAGGATACGACACTCCGGAAGTTTTCTAAAATGCCTGCTCCTCTTTCCTGAAAACAAACCCCCAGTCCCTCCCCTTGCTTCTGGAGGCAGTTGCCTCAACAGCTTTTCTTCTTCTTCTTTTTTTTTTTTTCCTTTGGACACTCAGTCCATAAGGAATTCGGGGGGGTGGGGGGGAAGGTCACTGGCTCGCCGGGGATGTAGCCTAAGGGTTAAACCCGTTGCATTTAGAAACAGACCACCTAGGTTTGAACTCCTTACTCCCTAGTCGTTCGGGTTATTTAAGTTCCCTTTGTCTCCGTTTTCTCATCTGCAAAACGGGGCGAATCCTAATATCTGCCTCCTAGACTATATAGCAAGTATCCATGGAGGCAGTGAGCACTAACTGTTAGATGTTTTTTATTATGGTTTTGACTATTTCGGATCTGTGGCCGTCAGTAACTTCCCAGTTACCTAATACTTTGCTTTGATGGTAGGTTTTTAGATCTGAAGGAGCTAAAATTCACTCTCCCTGCAAATGGGTCACAGTAGTAGCAGGAGGTTGCTAGAGATTAGACCAAGGTCAAGTGCCGGGGGCAGGATAGGACAGAGAGAGAGCTACGGTTTAAGAAGCAAATGACAGGAGCAAGAGAATGCAGAGTCCTCCTTCCGTGCTTGTACTTGACACCCCACCTCCGCAAATTCTGATCAATCCAAAGGTAGGGTCTGATAGATAATTAAACTAAAAGATACCACATTTTCATTGTGTGCTTTAAGGTAGCAGCAGGACTAAAATGTCCTTCACAATTTGCATTTTTAATGTATAATCAGAAAATATGAAGGCCTTAAGTGCCAATTCTATGGTATTGGTCAAAAGAGATTAATTGGACCAATTTATCAGTAATGAATGTAATCTAAATGAAATTTCATTATGCCATTTTATCAGATGGAGTTGTAATTCTGAAAGATAAAAGCATCACCTGTTTCTGAATATTGACTGTATATTGAAAACTGAAGGATGCCATTAGACATACATTTATCTGCTTGCTCATAAAAGACTTTCTACATAATCTGCAAAATGATTTATAAAGATTAGCTTTTATTTTATCATCCAGCTGACCAGCTACTTTCTTTCCACGTAAAAATGTAGAAAGTCAAGGAATGAGCTGTTAGGCAGTTCGGTGGGGAGACGTATGGGAGAGGTTGCAGGGTCTAGGACTCCAGAGTCAGATGCTGTAGGTTCAGGAAGGTAAGGTTAGCTGCTACATGACATACATCCCCAAATCCCACTGTGCAAGTGTCTCTGTCCCTCATGTTGTCCCGGTGTCCACAGCTGCTGGGATGGCTATGCTTCAAACACGGTTTCAAGGACCCGGGCTCTGCTCTGTTCACCACAGGAAGATGTTGATTTGGTTATCTGTGGTTGCATCACACACTGCCCCAAACTTTGGTGCTTAAAACAACGACCATTTTATTTGCTCGTGGTTCTGTGGTCGGACCTGGGCTCAGCTCTGCCTTTCTGCTGGCCTTGACAGTGGTCGCTCAGGAGGCTTTGCTCAACCGGGAGGTCGGCTGGAGGCTGGATTTCACGGAAACGTTGGGACAGCTGAGCTTTACAGTCTCTCTCCACATGGTCTCTCCAGCATAGTAGCGACACTTAGGACATGGTTGTAGGAGGGTCCCAAGGATGCAGAAGCAGAATTAGCCAGGCCCTCTTAGGTCTTAGGTCCACAATAACCTCAGCATCATTTCTGCCACATTCGATTGCTTCAAGCAAACCACAGGGCCAGCAGGGACTGAAGGGCAGAGGACGCTAGGACACCAACGGGAAGTGTGGTTTCTGCCTGAGACTGCCTCATGGAGCTCTGAGAACTGTTGTCGCCAGGCTTTCATGGGCCAGAAGTGAAGCTTATCGCTTTCTCCCACCGTCGTCGGCTAGGGCTTAGTCATACGACTGCTGCTACCTGCGGAGGAAGCTAGGAAAGAGTGAAAGAATCTGTGAGCAGCCCATCAGCCTTTTCCTCTGTTTCTGTGCCTCCGTCCCCTGCTCTGTATCATAGCGTTCTGGAAGGGAGTAAACGCATGACCCATGTACACTGCGTAGTACTTAATACCTGCTCAATACATTTCTGTTATTATCATTTTTCTTACACAGTGACTGCTTGATTTTACTCCATTTAAATCAACACACAGGGCAGTGGATGATGCCGTGTTAAGGAATGTGGGCTTTGTCCTGGAACCATAGAGAAGACAGTCAAAGGGTTTTAAGCAAAAGAGTGTTGTCATTGGGAATGTACTCACCCCAAGAGTTTGAACCACAGAGTGGTTCTGTAATATTTTTGCCCTGAATGTGCAAAATGTCCCTGATGGCTTACACAGAAATAATCCAGAAGAAGAGCCAAAGACGAAGGTGGAGTGAATACTTAAGGGCATAGATTCTGAAGCGGTAGGCTGTTGCATGGCGCCCTTGCCTAACGGAGAGTCAAATGGATAAAGGATCGCTGTTGTATTCTAGGCATTTCTGGTTAGCAAGCTCCTCCGTGGATTGCACCTTTCCATTGCTTCCCGATATTTATTTCTAAGGTCGTTGGGGTGACTTTTTGGCATCTTATGGGTTCTACTTAAAGAGCTGATATTTAATTAAAAGAAGATTCTTTATCTTAACCCTTCGTTTTTCTGGCTTGACTGCGTTTTTCCAAAGAATGCCAAGAGATACACAACTTCTCCGTTATTTCTGAATTTCCTCTCCAGACCAGACTTACTTGATTCCACTCTTAGACTAGGAATTTCCCAAGACGTTGTCTCTTGAGATTATTTGACATTGTTCACTTAAATAAGTGGTCACTTTCTTATGAAACATTTGTTGACCTGACCATTACATAATTGACTTAACAGGCCACTCCAGTCTTAGGTAATCATTCTTATTCAGTTTCTGTGTCTATTTCTCATTAGATGCTTATGACATGGCCCTGACTGGTGTGGGCTGTGGACTGTGGCTTTGCCATCCAGTTAATTTGTAAGCCTCATAGTGGCTGGGATCACAGGTGCAGTACTTACAAGCTTCGAATCTTTGGGCAAGTTACTTAACCTCCCTGAACTTCTGTTTCCTCATCTGTAACACGGGATGTAATATAACCCACTCGTTATAATTCTTTTAGCAGTTAATGAATCAACACCCATAAAATGCTTCAAAAAAGCATTGTGAGCACTTAGAAAGCTCACAATGAGAACTACATGTTGTTTTCACGTATTCACAACCTAAAAGGTCACCTGCCTGGCAATGACAAATGAATTGCATGTTTATCAATTGCATGTGAAATATTATATGAAATACATTTAAATGACGGTCTAAATCCCATTGGCAAGTATCCAGATTACATGAGCCACTCTCTGCTGGAATGATGACTATTTTCAACATCGGAGTTTTTGGGGTAGTGGACGGAAGTGAAGGTTTATGTAGTGACAGGTAAATTTTGACTCAGAATTTCTCTTTGAGTGTAATTGTTCTAGTAAAGAAAACCATCTGATGTATTTTATTGTTTCTAAATGCCTTTCTCTTGCTAAATAAATACCAGCAGCAACAGAAGCTTGTGTGGCTTATACCAAGTGATGATTAGCCTCACAGAATCCTAGTAAAAAAAGCATACCCAAATCTCTAAGTTTTGAGTAAGATGTTCCATGAAATCATTTCTCAGTTTGTCAGTTATAATCACCGTGAGACTTGGAATTCACTTGAGACCACAAGAGAATATAACTTCGTATCAACTGGAAAACAAAAATGCCTTTTTGAATTGTTTTTTTGCCTCAGTGCCATGTGGCATACATGGAGATCAAGGTCATTAGCGATCGGGGTATGTTTTTAAAATCTTTCCTTTTCTTTCTGCTCTTTATGGATTTCTCCCCGCCACCCCCAACTCCCACCTGCACCCTCTTAAACATGGCCACGTGATTACATCCACTCTTGCTCTCCACACCCTCTGTTCAGGAAATGAACAACTTCTCAAGGACTATTGTTCCACAAAGAGCATAAAATTCAGAGCATGTGTTATGCTTCAGTATAAAAGAGAATGAAATCTTTTCCTTTTTCAATGTTTTTTTCCTAGTGTTAGAAAAATGAAGACGCCTGTGGTTTTAAAATATAATCTAAGAGTTGAGAATTGGCCCTACACAAAGAAAGCGTCCTATGTGCTTTATCATGCTCTCAGGGGTTTTACCCGAGGCTTCCAACATTCTTTGGTTGATTCCTAATAAGGACAGTTTGCACAGTTACAATCCAATTACCATTCGTAGATCCCTGTGGAAAAGGGGATTTTTTTTTTTTAAGAGGAATCTTTTCCTCACTCCAGAATATCTCTTCCAAATAATCTTATTAAAATGAAAATCAGGAAATCCAGTTTCAATTTCTCTGCATTCTTTTCATCCCTCCCTCCCCCATTCTCTCTCTCTCTCTCTCTCTCTCTCTCTCTCTCTCTGTCACACACACACACACACGCACACGCACACACACACACACACACACTCTGACTGACTCACTCACACGCTCACTCAGTGACACAGCCTGCCTCGTTCTGAAGGGACAGGAACTTCTCAATGGTCCAATGACAGGATTGCTTTTTTTTTTTTTTTCCTTTTTGGTCCCAAGATTCACGGTAGCAGAGGTCTCTGGAGACAAAAGGTACCGTAGGAGTCCCAGCTCGCAGAGCTGGGCCATCTCTCAGACACCCGTGGTAATCTGCCATTGCAGGCTGCATCTTTCACCAAAAGAATAATTAAAAAAAAAAAAAAAAAGCAAACAAAATAGACTCAAGTTCCTACTCCAAGCTTAGCTCGGTTAATTTAGGACAGCACAGACCCGGCCGAATATAATTTATGGGTAAGCAATATAAATATCTATGCTTATACTTCTTTTTGAGAAGATGATCGTGCTAAAATGCTGTGATTCTTACACATCTGTCTTGTGATTTGGGAAGAAAAGTAGATTGATCCGTGTCTGAGATGTGCAACAGCCCAAGTACTGTCTGTGCCAGGGGAGATTTATGAGAATGTTATTTTTAGATCAGTTGATAATGTTAGAGCAGCTTGAAATGAGCAAAGCGGAGCAGAGAGGAGCATGCCGTGATGACATGGAACAGCATTAACTGGGCTGCTTTCTGCAAAAGCTTCGGCACAGGCCGTTTTGAGTTCTGAAAGAATAAAGTGGCTTATCTTCTCCTCCAGACTTCTTGAACTCGGTGCGACATTTTAGTTGCTGTGGATATGATAAATAAGGGCTTTGGAGAACAACTTGGATATTAGATAAGGCTAATTAAAAAAAAAATCTAATGTGCTCTATTTTACAAAAGAGGAAAACCGTAAGCTCCTGGATTTTTAAACACTGTCTGGCTTATCCTGCTATAAGGCTGTGTCTCATAATGAAAAGACCCCGTGGGGGAAAGAGGCAGAATGCGACCCTTATGTCCCAGGTCCCGCTCTGCTATTGTAGGGGCCAGCTACGTTCTTTGGACCTTGCTTTCTTCCTTTGTAAACGTAGGGGTTTGGATCGATTTATCATGAGAAGTGATGAAATGCATATAGCGGTTTGGGGCCTGAATCCTGGAGCCCACAGCCCGGCTTCGGATCCCAACTCTGCCACTTACTAGGCGTGTGATCTTGACAAGTTACTTAAGACTCGTGCCTATGTTTCCTCGTCTGAAGTATGGGAATAATGATGGTAACACAGTCCTGAGAGTTGCTGGAAGAAAGAAAGGAGCTACCACAAATGAAGGGCTTAGAGCGCTCACTAGCAGAGAGTGAGCTGTCCATGAGTGCTAGCGGTATCTTCAAGGTCCAATCCATGCCCGGAGGTCTGCCATTTCTAATGTCAGTGAACTAAATTAAAATGTAGAGAGATAAGCAAAACCATCAGCTGCTGGCCGTGTCACTGAGAATTTCTAATTCTTGCAAACATTTCCATTTTCCACACTCTGGGATCAGTGCAGGCTGCATTACGTCCTCTCCATCCAAGATTCAAGTGAAACTTAAAACTCAGAATTAAATTGGTGGTGGGTAGACTAGTCCACGATCCAACTGAGGATGCACAGAAATGAAATTGGCCTTTTGTTCTGATGTTTTTGCCTTTGGGGACTCCCGATATGTTGCTGTATCCCCTTTATACTAACCATCAGAAAGGTTCTTTCCATTGGAAACGAGATGTGAGTGACATTTTGTTTTCTTGGATGGTGTTAGCACAGTACTGGCTCGACAACGTTCATTTCTACTTCTTTGGTTTACCAGTAATTTAGATGAACGGGCCATGTGCAGATAACCACTTTTGTATCACCCTGACTTTTACATACTTTCCAATATCCCCAATTCTTACTATGTTGTGTGATTTCTTTGCAGGCCCTTTGGGACGTTGCCCAGAGAAAATCTTAGGAGAGGAGGAAAATGTTGATCCTAAAGACAAATCCTAATCATAGGTGTGCCTTTACTTTTAGTCTGGTCCAGGGGTCAGCAGACTTTCTCTGTGAAGGGCCAGATAGTAAATATTTTCAGCTTTGCGGGCCAACGAAAGCAGCAGTAGACAATACCTAAGTGAATGAGTGCGGCTGTGCTCCGATAAACCTTTATTTACAAAAGCAATCAGTAGGCAGGATTTGGTTCCCAGGCACTTGCTTGCCAACCCCTGGCTGGTGATCATCCCTATGTCATGGAGTAGGAAAACAAAACATAGGAGGGAAAATAGCTTCCTAAAAGCCACAAGGTTTTGGGAAGGTGGCAGAAGTGGAATTTAAGCCCCAGCAGCCTAGTTGGTAAAAATGGACTGCCATACCTACCAAGTGTTCAGAATTTTCTAAAATTCCTTCTTTAAAAAAAAAAAAAAAGCAGACTAGAATACATTAATAAAGCATTAAAATTGTGTCCGATGTAACAGAGGTGTTAAATTTTCTTTTTTCTTTTTTAAGATTTTAGTTATTTATTTGACAGAGAGAGACACAGCGAGAGAGGGAACACAGGCAGGGGGAGAGGGAGAGGGAGAAGCAGATTCCCCACTCAGCAGGGAGCCAGACTCGGGGCTCGATCCCAGGACCCTGGGATCACGACCTGAGCCGAAGGCAGACGCTTAACGACTGAGCCCCCCAGGCGCCCTGAGGTGTTAAATTTTCTTAAAGATCTTTTGAGAAGGAGTGGATGACAAATCAAGAGAAGAAAAATTAGCGAATGTTCTTCTGTTGAGTTCTTCAAGGAATAACTTCTTTTAAGAGTCCAAACAGGGGTGTGACAGCTACACAGATACGGTTGGCTTTGCCCGGAAGCTCATGAAGAAGGGAGTTCCTTGTCATTGGTGATGTGTTTGCTTTGGAGTTATAAAGGACTAGGCAGCCCTTTTCAGAAATGTTGGTTGCGGGCGCCTGGGTGGCTCAGTTGGTTAAGCGACGGCCTTCGGCTCAGGTTGTGATCCTGGAGTCCCGGGATCGAGTCCCGCATCGCGCTCCCTGCTCAGCGGGGAGTCTGCTTCTCCCTCTGACCCTCTTCCCTCTTGTGCTCTCTGTCTCTCATTCTCTCTCTCAAAAAATAAATAAAGTCTCAGAAATGTTGGTTGCGAGCCTGGCATTTAAACTTATGCCATGCTTCAGCAACACACTGTGATTATCTGGGAACCTTGGCTGTGCAAACAGTAGAAAACGGTTAAAAAGAAATTTAGCCCCTGGTATGGTTTACCTGAATGGCGTGCCATTTTTCGGGCCTTAACTTACTGATCTGGTCTTTTCTTCTGCTCCTCACCCATGTGGAGCCACATTCCAGCTGGCTAGCTTGTAAACACCTAGAAAAGGCATCTGACACACAGTGGACGCATTTATTCATGAATTCAATGCACATTTCTTAAGAGTTTTTGGTGTCCCTAAACATGCCAGGTTTAAAAGGGGGATGCAAATGTAGAGGAATGATGATTAATATTGTAACTTTAATTACCACGTATTCAGGGCTTGCTGGGAGCTAAAAAGCCCTCTCCAAGATATTGCCTTGCACTGTTTCATATGATCACTGCAAACCCGCAAGTGGGCTTGTTCTTTGCTCCATCTTATTGATGAGGGCACTGAGGCTCAGGGATGTTCTGCATCTTGCCAAAGAGCTCATCTCCATCCGAACCCAAGTCTTCACCACTGTACCAGTGGGTCTCAACCTTCATTGTGCAAAAATAAGAATCATCTGGGGATGCTGGTTTATGATGAAGGCGCTGGAGCCCCGTTCTTTGTGATGACCCTAATTCCCTAAACCTGCCTCAGAGCCCAGAAACCTGCATGTTTAACAAGAATCATCTGTCCAGGTAATTCCACTGCCCTGGGTCTGCGGGCCATATTTTGAGCAGCCCTGCATCACTCCTTGTTGGCTCCGTTGGCCTTGGGACGTTTGCAGTTGGATGAGGTTAAAGAAATGCCACAATTAGAGACTAGTCTCAAGGACATAAGAAAACAATGTGGTATAGACCAAAACCAAAATTATGTCAATCAATTTTATTTCATGGGAAAATCAAGTCTGTTTGTAAAGATGTAATTTAGCTCAAAAGAATGGCCTTTCTGAATAAATCACAGATATTAGATTGTTGGTTTTGTAGTTTGTCTTTTGCTGCTTTTTTTTTTTTTTTTTCTTCGAAGTGTGGAGACGTATACTTCTGGTGGGAAGGAAGACTCTTTAGTTAATGCTTTTGGGGAACTGTTCTCCAGCTGATCAAGATTCTGTTGGATCGAGACCTTTCTCTGGTTTGTTTGTTCCTCTTAAATTGGTTTGTGCTGTTTGTGCTTCTTAATGCTAGTTTTAAATAACTTCCATAATTCTGTTTATTTACATAATACACAGAGTAATACATGTATAATAGACAGAATAATGCACCATCTACTTAAGAATACATAGTGCATGCATTTAATGTTAAACCAAACTCATCAATGGTTGTTAATAGCTCCTGACACCATCATTTTAAGGAGATTCTATGTAATCTGGGCCTAACAGCAGACCTAACGTATGCTTATGCCAGGGTTTCTCAGCCTCTGGACTATGAACCTTTTGGGCCAGACATGTCCTTATTGTGGGGGGCTGTCTTGTGTGTTGTAGGATGTTGAACAGATCCCTGACCTTTACCCACTAGATGCCAGTAGCAAAGCCCTCCCCAGACTTACGACAGCCAAAAATGTTTCCAGACATTGCCAGCAGTCCCCTGAGGGGGCGAAAATCACCCTCAGAAACCACTGTGCTATTATCTTTTTGTATCATATTGTTACCCTTTGTTAATGCTGTCCAATAGTACCCCAGATTTAAAGGATATTTTTACAATTGTCAAGGCCTTTAGTCTATCCAGAAACATTGGGTCAGTTTCAACTTCACTTACATTTATGATATCGAAACAAATTTGAAATCATCCACTCTCAACCTTGAAAGAAAAATCCTATGGCAACCACTCGAAAGACTAGAGCCAGAGAGCCTTAAAATGAGTCATCCATTTATGAGGTGAACAGTCACCAAAGAAACATGCCGGCCTGGAACGCAATTTGAGGGTTGAGGAAAAGCCAGATGCACATTCTAGGCTGGGCTGGTGGGCTTTGGCACTCTTCTGGCTGCTTGTCATGAGGATCACGGGGCAGTATCGACCTTTGTGTTCATGTCTTCCTGCTGGTGAGAGGTCTGATAGGTGAGCATGGGTGTTATGGATTCATTATTCTGCGGGTCTGATATTATGTTTATATTCTGCCTTCATATACTGGCATTTTTTGGCTCATCAACAGGCTGTTTCAAAAGACTGTTTCTCTTTTTTTTTTTTTTAAGAGAGAGAGAGTACATCATATGTTAACTAATTGAATTTAAATAAAAGAGAGAGAGAGGGAGGGAGAGGGAAACGCTTAAGCAGGCTCCACGCCCAGGATGGAACCCAAAAGACTGTTTTCTTAGCAGTTTATTCAAATCCACAAGACATCTCCCACATAGATAAAACATTACATGGGTGGTTTGTTTCCAATTTCTTATTGAACTTGTGATATACCTGATTCATTTAGTCCATAGATTGACAGGTATTTATTCAGTTGACAAGTGCCAGGTACTGTCTTGAATACTGGGAACATCAAGGTGAGTAAACCAGGTGAGTTTCTTGCCCTCCTGAATCTAGCCCATGTAAACAGCTCATGATGCAGGGTCCTGGGGCAGGGTCTCTGGTACATGGTAGTAGATGCTAAATAAATATGTGCAGGATACTATAAGAGCCTTATCGGGGCACCTGGGTAGCTCAGTTGGTTGAGTGTCTGCCTTCCACTCGGGTCATGATCCTGGAATCCTGGGATCAAGCCCCACTTCTGGCTCCCTGCTCAGCGGGGAGCCTGCTTCTCCCCCCCCAAACCCCTGCTCATGCACACGCACGCTCTCTCTCTCTCTGTCTCAACTAAATAAATAAAATCTTTTAAAAAAAATAAGCAGAGGAGTTAGGACACAGACATGTACCGAGAGAAGACCATGTGAAAACAGAAAAGATGCCATTAAAAAACAAATAGATCAGGGTGCCTGGGTGGCTCAGTTGTTAGGTGTCTGCCTTCGGCTCAGGTCATGGTCCCAGGGTCCTGGGATCGAGCCCCGCATCGGGCTCCCTGCTCGGCGGGAAGCCTGCTTCTCCTTCTCCCGCTCCCCCTGCTTGTGTTCCCTCTCTCGCTGTCTCTGTCAAATAAATAAGTAAAATCTTAAAAAAAAAAAGATCTTAATCTCTTTGTATCAGGGATCGGCAAACTCTAGTCAGTGGGCCGAATCCAGCTTGCTGGCTGTTTTTTGTACCACCAAGCTAAGAATGGTTTTAAATGGTTGAAAAAAATCACAGAAGAGTAGTATGTGGTTCTAGGTGTCTCTCTTAGACACTTAGAGAGTGTTACTCTCTACTTGTTCAAATTTGACTCAGCAGCATACCCAACCCAGCATCTTTGCTGATCTCTACATGCTTGACGTGCTCCCTCCCTCAGTTTCTTTCAAAATTTGTTTCCAGTCATCTTTCCCATATGTAGATCTGATCAGGCTCCGCTTGCACTCAGGGTTCCTTAATGTCTAGCCATCACCTACTGAGTAAAGTCCAATCTACTTTGCAATGCCCACAGAAAAAGCCCTCCAGGATCTGGCCTTGACTTCCTGTGTGGCTTCACCTCCCGCTATTTCCCTCCCTCCAACCCTGTAATTTCCCCAAATGAGCTCGTTTTCTCAAATTCATTTGCCTGGGCACCCACTGTTTTTTCCAATGTTGCATTTCTACTGGGCAAACCTTCGCTCCTCTTATTCAACCTTCCAGTCTCCATTGAAACACCACCTTCTCGAGAAAGCTTTCCTTGATCCCCCAGACAGATGTCCGAACCTTTTCTCCTCGACACCCCATAGCATCTGGTACTGACTTCCAGTGTCACAATCTCTACGTTTGATGGATCATATGTGCTTTTTCCTTATTAGAGTTTAACTCCTTAAGGACAAGGACTGTGCTGTCACTTTGACAATCCCAAGCCTAGTAGTGTTCTCAGCGTGTAATAGGTGCTCATTAAATTTTTTAAAAAATAATTAACTAGGAGGACATAGCAAATAAAAATAAAATGTATCTTATAGGGATTGGTTTATTTCAGTCATAAGCTATGGTTCAGAGGTTGGCCAACCACAGCTGCTGGGCAAATCCAGCCTTCCACCTGTTCTTATAGATGAAATTTCACTGGAACACAGGCACACTCATTCATTTATGAATCGTCTATGGCTGCTTTCTGCCACAAAAGCAGATTTGAGTAGTTTTGACAGAGACCACATGGCCTACAAAGCCTGAAATATTTACTGTCTGGCCTTTTACAGAAAAAGATAGTCAACCCCTGCTATAGATAATCGAGCCAGTTGGAGATCCCATCCTTAAATGCTTTTTTAATGAATAGGCATGTAATTCCATTTTGACACTTCAAATAGCAGTGGGCTTTCCTAGATAACCTAAACTTCGTATTTAAAAGTCACCGACTCATCTGGAACTTTTGTTTGGGAGGGAAAAAAATACAATTCACTAATACTGTACCTTGTAGTACCCTAAGCCTCAAGGGTGTGAGTGAGAGGTACACCCAAGGCGTGAGTCCCCCAACTCCTGTCTAAACTTGGGCTTCTTCCGATTATACCAAAACCAGAAAAAAGAAAGAAAAAAAATGCAAAATATACTGGGCCTGGGAGAATTCTTTTCAGTTCACCAAATGTGACGGCAGTCACCCACTTTGCCTAGATTTGCTCACTCCCCTGCCCAGACTGTCCCCCACATCGTGCTCCCCAGCCCCGCCTGGGCTCCTGCTAGTTCTCACCATTATCCACTGGATACAGACTCATACGTGTGAAGACAAACAAAAAGCCCTCACTTCCTTTAACCCCTTCCCTGTGAGGCCTTCCCTGGCTGCTGTCTCCAAAACATAAACTGTGTCCTGTCCTCACACACGTGTCCTCACACCCCTTCCCTGCTTTTTGGTCCATCCGTAGCCATTACCATATTTAACACCTATACCCTTTACTTACCCAGGTGATTGTCTGCCCCTGCTAGAGCATAACGTCTCCATCCGTTAAATGGATGAATAAATACACACAACCCCACATAAAAGGGGAAAAATATCCAAGAATTAACAGGGTGCCATTTACTCTCGGAATGAACATTCTAGGCAGGAATTCGCTACCAAGAGGGAACGCAGGTGTTTTAAGAGCTGCTGGGGCCAGTCTTTCTTGTCTTTCTTCCGTGAGGTGAGCTGTGAGGATGGGGAAGTCTTAGGGGGTTCCTTAAGGGTTCCTCAGATGCACAGCAGCTCCCGGGTACTGCCCATGGGGGCCAGCACCACTCCTTCCTCCTGGAACTTTTTTTGATGGTCAAGGCACTTTTTTTTTTGATGTTTCAGAGCTCTTGTGCGGTGGCCAACATCTGTGGGTCACAGGAAGTCCTCCTTAGTTAGGGAACATCGGGCTTCAGAGGATCCTGGGGTCTTATTTCTCGGGGCATCACGTTCTCACCGTCTGCAGGGAGGGTAGAGCTCTTCACTCTCTGGATGTACGTGTGCACATGAACATACTCGGGGTTGGGGGAGTCTTGCCTTTGATTCTTTGATGTGGAGGATTTGAACATCGGATGTCTCTGCAATTATACATAGTTCTTATTGATCGTATCTCTGTACCTCTCGTGATCAAAATAGCTCAGAGTGCCGTAAATAGAAACTTAGCGGTTACACAATTTAGCATAGAGTTCGGGGGCACATGTTTTTTAGCTTGAGTTCTGGTCGGTTCCAAATCTTGTTAAGTTCTACGATTTGGGGAAAATTACTTAACTTCTGCAAGCCTCAATTTCATCCACATTGTATTATAATATATTTACATATACTGAATATTACTATAATATTACTATAATGTGTCATACACATATAATCATGTGTCATAAGTATGTATTGTATCTAATAATAATATGTTATATGTTGTAAATATACTAGATTGTATTATCATATAGCATATACTGTATTATTAAATACTGTGCAGTTTACCCTTGAACGTTGTGGGAGTTGGGGCACCAACACCCCCATGCAGTCAAAAATCTGTGTTCAACTTTTGACTCCCCCAAAACTTAACTACAAATAGGCTACTTGACTGGAAGTCTTACCAATAACATAAAGTTATTGTATATTGTATGTATTATAGACTGTATTCTTACAATAAAGTAAGCTAGAGAAAAGAAGATGTGATTGAGAAAATCGTAAGGGGGGGGCGGGGCGCCTGGGTGGCTCAGTCGGTGAAGCGTCTGCCTTCAGCTCAGGTCATGATCCCAGGGTCCTGGGATCGAGCCCCGAGTTGGGCCCCCTGCTCAGCGGGGAGCCTGCTTCTCCCTCTGCCCCTCCCCCCATCCGCGCATGCTTGCACTCTGTCTCTGTCTCTGAAATAAATAAAATCTTTTTTTAAAAAAGAAAAACATAAGGAAGAGCAAATACATTTACAATACTGTACGCTATGTATCCAAAAATGTCCAAGTACAAGTGAGCAGACCTGTGTAGTTCAAACCCGTGTTATTCAAGGATAAACTGTATGAGATAGGGTCAAGAATGGTAACTGCCTCATAAGGTTGTTGGTGTGACTCGGCACAGTCGCCGGCACACAGTAGGCTGTCCGTACGTTTGCCCTCCTGGATCTAGTGTGCGTGACGGCAGCTAGCAGCAGTTTTTCCTGTTACTGAGATACATAACCAAAAAGTTCCCATGCGTTCCCAGAGAAGAGAGGCAGTAGGACCCTCAAAATGTCTTTCCCATAGCTTTCTTTGGCCTCCGTGTGAATCATTATATGGGATCAAGTGTCCCAGCAGATACTAGAGATTTGGATGTTTGCGACGGACTGAGAAAATTCACGGTTAGCTGAGAGTAGATTTGATTTGAGCGATGGGTAGACAATTTTGGAACCCAAAGAGGAAGTTTGCTTGACTCTGTGACTGACTAAGAGGAAGGATGAGCTTTGTGAGACATCGATGAGCTCTGTAACTCCTGATGTGTTCTCCTTGCTCTGCAGGGTGATTTCACCTGGAACAGCATGTCGGGCCGCAGTGTGCGGCTGAGATCCGTCCCCATCCAGAGTCTCTCAGAACTGGAGCGAGCCCGGCTGCAGGAAGTGGCTTTTTATCAGTTGCAGCAGGACTGTGACCTGAGCTGTCCCATCACCATTCCCAAAGGTAAGGCCGTGTGCGCCGTTCCGCCAGGGAACGCTGTGACTCAGACATCTGTTTGGCCAAAGCCACAAGCTGCAGACTCATCTCACACCTGACACTAACACAGGAAGGAAGCGACAGCTTCTTGGTTGTTGGCTGGCATCAATGTCCACTTTGAAAGCCATGTTCAAGGGGGACAATTGACGCGTCAACCAATATGTTTATTCAAAGGGAGGGTCAGCTTGAGTTATTTAAAGGGAACGCCATGTGTATCTCTCACTAGTCTACATAACTTCAGAACAATCAATTAAAAAGAACTTTTGGAAAGGTCAACTTCAAGGGCTCGAGCTAAAACCGTGTCTGTTTCAACAGGATTTCGAAAGAACCAGTTGGAAAGAATGTTTTTGCAATCTATTAAACGTGTCACTTTACCTTCTGCCAACCCAGAATCAGGGATTATACTCAAGTTAACTCTTTTCTACCATCTTTCACCTGGGCGTGTCTACGCTGAGGTTCACCACCGTGACCCCGGAGCCATTCAGGCCTGATCATCTGAAGTTTTCACAGATACAGGTCCTGATTCTGGTAAAGATAAGATGCATGTATTTGAAATCTTGTAATCTATGAAATTGTGTTTTTGAATGTTTACCATCTTCTATAAGGGTACTTTATACTTCGCGAAAGTGTGTAGCACAGAGGTGATTTGTTCTTTCAGTTTCTGAACAGAACAGAAATGTTGTCGGGAAACCCAATTTGTAGTGAAGGGAATGATGACTCTAAAAAGTTCTACGAAACCCAGACTGGATGCACATCAGATAAGATGCGAGGGAACAAACATTCTTTTTAGCTTTGTTTTTTAGTCCAGTTAATTTGCTGTTTCTCTTTGTTCCTGATTTTTAAAGGGTCCACTAAATAAATAACCTTTACCAAACAATTTCATAAAAATTGTCTGCTGGAGGCTCTGTCTCCATTAGTTGCTTCTGAGACCGTGTGGTTCCTAGCATATTCAGGGAAATATTTGCTCTATCAAGATGTTCAAAGACGTTTGAGCCAGAGGAGTTATTTTGATATTTTCTATCAAAATAGGAACTAATGATTTACACATAATTTCTTACTTATGGAGGAGAGAAGGAATCGTGTGGCTGGGTGGAGAGAAACAGACATCAATCACCCAAGAGTTCTGAAGCTCTCGTTTGGGGCAGATGATTATAGACATCAACCGAGGTCCTTCAAATACAGGGCCAGCGCCGAGTGCCATGATGGCAACTTTGGTCCGAGGGGGGCCATTTGGTTCCATGTGAACCCCTAAGTGGAGGTTCTAAACGGGGTCAGATTCACTGTGTGGATAATTTATTCAGGAAAAAGCAGTACAGTGGCCACGGCCTAGAACCTAAAGAAATGATAGCAAGCCTAATGAGACAGTGGGTATGATGAAAATGAAAACATGCTCGAGCTCACACTTCTGTTCTTTGTCGCTCTAGAAGGATTGTAGGCATTTGTTTGTGGGTATCTGTTTGGAGGCCCCTCTTCCTCCGAGAGACTGGCGCTTCCAGGGCTCAGATGAATGACGGCCTGACATATTCATGGGCTGCTGGGGTTCCCCCATAGAAAGGGAAGAATCGAGGAGTGGACAGTGGGGAAGTGACTGAGGTGACTTCCGAGAGTGACTGCAGGGGTGGGGTCCAGAGCACCAGCAAGACTCTGACCTCTCGACCTAGAATGATAGGTGGACGTCGGTGATCTGGGCGCAGATGCAGACAGATTAGAAGACAGTGGGGGGGGGGCGCCTGGGTGGCTCAGTTGGTTAAGCGTCTGCCTTCGGCTCAGGTCATGAGCCCAGGGTCCTGGGATCGAGCCCCACATCGGGCTCCCTGCTCAGCGGGAAGCCTGCTTCTCCCTCTCCCACTCCCCCTGCTTGTGTTCCCTCTCTCTCTGTCTCTCTCTCTCTCTCTCTCTCTCTCTGTCAATTAAATAAATAAAATCTTAAAAAAAAAAAAAGAGTGGGCAACCACGTGGAATTTTGCTCCAGACTGCCTCTCCGCTGTCAGCGAACTAGGAAGCAATGTCATCTGCTAGGAGTGAGGATGGCAAGGAGGGCCTGGAGGCTTGAGGAAAGAGGAGAGGAGCGGACGAGAGGGGAGCCGATGGCCCCGCAGTGTTGCAGGATTGCAGTGCGGCCCGAAAGGTCCACTTGAGGCTAGTAGCTGGGAATTTAAATTGCAAAATAAACATCCTGGCAGCTAAACATGGCTAAAGCGAAACATACCACGTCGCGCTTTAAATTTCCCAGCCCTAGTGAATCCAGTGTCCTCCCGCCAGAGCTAGGATTTTTCTAGGCGAGTTCAGTGACGGTAGAGAGGGACGAGACAGTTGAGAGGACATCAGCGGTAGGCAGAATAATGCGCTCCCGAAGACGGCCACGTCCTGCGAATGTTTCCTCACAGGCTCCCAAATCTTTGCGGATGCGACCAGTCGAGTTCCTTGAGATAGCAAGATGATCCTGGTTTATCTGGGATGGCCGAAGCCAAGCACATGGTTATTGAAAAGCAGAGAAACTTTCCCAGGCTACATCTGAGTCTGAGAGAGCCAGGACTATGGAGGAACAGTCGGAGCGAGGAAACGGATTCTCCCCGGAGAGGATACAGTCCTGCTGGCGCCTTGGTTTCAGCCCAACGAGACCTGTTTCTGACTTCTGACCTCCAGAAATGTCAGATGGTAAATCTGAGTTGTTTAAGCCACCAAGTTTATGGTCGTTTGTTACAGAAGTGGTAGGAAACTAATTAATACAGTGTCCACGGGAGTGATGATAATCCCAGCCCGTGGGATCTCAGTTGGCTAAGAAGAGAAGTTAATTCTTGAATAAGAAGAATCAGTAATATAAAGATGGCAATTAGGTCATTAATGAGCTATAAACTGAATGTGATTCCAAAAACCACACCAAAACAATTTGTTTTTGTATCATCACTAAATTGTTCTAAACATCCTCTAGACAAATAACTATGTAAGGGTAGGCAGGGGAAATTTGAGAAAGAGGGTCAAGTGGGGAGTATCCCTATATCCATTTAGTAAAATGTCATACAATGAAAGCAATTAAAAGAGTATTGTACTGCTTCACAACGGGCAAATCAATAGAAGACAAGAGAGCTCAGAAATGAAAAAAAAAATAAATACAGGAACTTATGACATAAACATTGCTCTCTCTCTCTCTCTCTCTCTCGCTCTCTCTCTCTCTCTCTCTCTCTTTTGGGGGGGGTCAAGGGGAAAATGATGGATTATTATTAAGTCTTAGTGACAGTGAGACAACCATTGAGGAGAAAAGGTTGGACTCTGACCTTAGTCCTTACATCAAAATAAGTTGATGTGGAAGAAATATTTGAGGATGTTTTTGATGAAACTGTTAAGAGCATCAAAACAAACCGTAGCTGGATATTTATATGTTTTTACATTGGGGAAGCCATTACCCAGAAAACATAAAGAAAGCAAATGACACCTTTCCCTACGTTAAAGAACAAAAGATAGAATCATCTGTGTGGCAAACAAATAAATAAATAGGAATTTACAGCACATCTGACCAACTAAAGGCTAACGTCTCTACTATATAAAGCTTTATTACAAATTAATCTGGAAAAGAAAAATAATTAAAAGACAGGCAAATTACAGGCAGCACACAGAAAAAGAAATACAAATGCCTGACAAATATTTGAAAAGGTGCTCCTATGTGTTAAAGAAATGCAAGCTAAACACCAAGGAAGTTTTTTTTCCTCTTAGATTGGAATGGCTCCAAAAGTGGGATAATATACTTGATGGAAAACAGACACTCTCATACTATTGGTGGGAGTTTCGCTGTTGCGGTAACTCACAAGGCAATTGGGCAACATCTAACTTTTTAAATGGCTCAGCAATCTTACTCCTAAGAATGTATCTCACAGATACACACTTGTTTTAGCTGAGGTAGGCTAACCCCTCAGCGCCTTAACACGGCAAAAGTTTCTTACTGAGGCATGTATCCCATGCAGGACGGCCGTGGATCCCGTGGGGGCCGGGAGAGGGGACCGCACTGCATGCAATCACTCGGGACCCTAGGCTTCTCGAATCTTGTGGCTCCTCCCTCCTCGAGATCCATTCAGCCCGAAGACAAGACAAACTAAAAACTGATAATATTTACATAAACCTTAGAAAATGACTGATGAGCTTAATTTGCTATCCCTTCTAAACTTAAGCCGTTTCAAAAAAAAAAAAGGGACTTCTGAAGATGCTATACAGAACCTAGAGAAATCTTTGGCGGTAGAGATCAGGAGGCCTTTCGGTGGGAGGGATCCTCTCTGTGCCTTTTCCCTGTGAGCCTGAGCTTGCCCCACGGAGACAACCATGGAATGTTTCCTCCTGGTCAAAGGCTGCTCTCGGCATAGGCTTTGGAATCAGACTTTCTAGTCTGTCAGTGGCCCAATCCTGAACAGCAGAACCAGGAAAACAAATGCGGGGAGCGGGGTCAAGAAATTCAACAACACCTCAGGCCCGTGTGAACTTTTCCTTTATTCACAGCACATCAACAGAGTACTATTTATCTATCAGATAGTGGGTTAGGCTCGGTTAACATGAATTTGGTAGCATTTTAATACAAATGGCCTAAGGCAGGGGTTAGCAACTGGCCTGCTGGTCACACCCGGCTCCCCATCTGTTTCTGTAACTAAAGTCTTACTGGAACGCTGCTGCTATGCTCTGTGCATGCTGTTTCTGGTTCTTTAGGGCCGCAAAGGCAGACTTGAGTAGTGACAGCCCCCGTGTCTCACAGGCTCAAGTGCTTACTCTCTGGGCCCTTAACAGGAAAGCTTTGCTGTCCAAGGTAAGACAAAAGGAAATGACTGATTTCTGCCACAGTCGGGAAAGCATGTTACTGCGGGCATTATGGCTTCACCTCGTCATATTGTAAACTGAGTATTTAAAGCCGAATGCATATTCGGCTTCCACAAGACAGAAATGCATATGCATGTTTTCTTTAGTGCTCTTCCCCCCACCCTATCATTCAACTAATTTCTGATACCATATTTGAGAAAGGCTTAGTTTATGTATTTTGAAAATGGTGTCATGGGCTGAGGAATTGCTGATGGTCTCAGAAGAGGTAGGTAGTAGTCTAATAAAAGAATACCCCGATGCCTCAAAATTGCTATTATATGACTTCCTTATACAATGGTCCGTCACTGGGGCACCTGGGTGGCTCAGTCGGTTAAGCGTCTGCCTTCAGCTCGGTTCATGATCCCAGGGTCCTGGGATCAAGCCCTGCATCAGGCTCCCTGCTCAGTGGAGAGTCTGCTTCTCCCTCTCCCACTCCCTCTGCTTATGTTCTCTCTCTTGCTGTCTCTCTCTCTGTCAAATAAATAAATAAAATCTTAAACAAACAAACAAATAAGTAAAATGGTCCCTCATCATTGTCACCAGAGTAAAACCCAACTAAGCAACTCAGTGAAATCAAGAAAATGGTGTTTTTGGTAGGGTAACACTCAAGCGGTCTTTGCGATTTCAATGTGGTTTGTGATTTAAGTGTTGATTCTAAAAAAATAAGGGCAACCTGATGGGCAAGGAAACAGAGCTTGGGTGTTCATGTACCAACCCTGGATGGGAGATCTGACTATCTATCCACTTTCTACATTGTTCTTGCTGGTGGTGTCCAGGTGGAAAGGTGGTGTGCTAGAACTATTTGTCAAAGCCTTCTGTGTAAGTAAAAATGAAATTGAGACCCAGGGTAAAATCTGCAAACTCCCCCGTGGGTGGAAATGCAGAGAGGAAGTCAACACCACCAGTTAGGGCATTGATCAAAGAATAATGTTAGACCACTGGGCTTCGAGGCCCTCAACACATATCTCTATAGTGTGAGCTGCCGAGCTAGGTGTATCTTATATGTGTCCACACTCACCTTTTCTGTGGCCTCCCAGAGGGCTGTGATTTCCCCAGGGTCAGGCTGTGTCTTATTTCTCTTTGAATCTGGGATGCCAGGTAAACCACCCACTTCTCTGCCCGATTCCACCGTGCCTCAGCAAATCTTCGAGAAGTGAATGAATGCACGCACGCACACATGCACATCACCTTTAAAACGGAGCTCCTTCCTCTCCTCTTCCCCAGCTCTCTAGAGGGCATCGTCCACGCCTTTCTCTTCTTTTCCCCAGGATCCCCAGGAATGATTTTGAGACCTGAGTATTTCCCTATTACTTCACCCCATGCCCAGTTTCCGACTTTGATTGATGGTCTTATAGGGTTGGTGTGAGGTTTAAAAGAAGTAAGAACTATGGTGAGCTTCAAACATCTCCCGAAACTATACACACTCTCAATGAAAGTTTCCTGTCCCCATCACCATCGTCATTGTCATCATCACCAGATCACTTTGTCTCGTATCTGCCCTCAGCTCGTCCTTATGTCTCACCTGAACGACAGCCAGCCGTGGGCCCCCACCTGCTTCCCTCAATTCAGGGCTTCTCCCCTATTCTGCCCACCACACCTGGAACCGTTAGAGTGATCTTCAACCACAGAATCTACTCCTTTGTTGGAAAACAAACAAACAAACGAACAAAATGAAGAAAACTCCCTAGGCACCTCTTGCCAACTAATATCACTATCAAAGCCATTTACCACACTATTGCATAGAAAAGAAGAAATCCATTTTATTTGCAGCCTGTTCTGAGAATGCACCACAGATTTATGTTGACTTGTCTTAGGGCACTAGGTTTCAAACTCTTTGTCCACCATCTACAGTGAGGAATACATTTTACACCTCGGTCCAGGAAGTGCACGAACGAAATGGTGCTTATCTTTATCAGAGATACACTTTGATATTGTCTCTAATGTTCTCTCCTGTCCTCTTCTGTCTGATTCTGTATCCTTTTCTAAAACACGCTTGTTATGACCCACTAAACTTTCATGATTCACTAAGGGTTTATGACCCACAGTTTGAATAATGCAGTCTTGGAAGGCAGATGGAATAGAGAAGAGGCAATCAGGAAGAAAAGAACAAAAATGTCAATGTGGAAACTTGCTGTGGCTCTTAGGGCCCTGGGAAGGTGGATGGGGCATTGTTTCTCTAGGGCCACAGAAAGGAACCGAGGTTGACCCTTGGCCTGAGCGTCTAGTCCCTTCTCTATCTAGAGCCCAACTGTGGACTGTCTGCTGGGAGGCTTCCTTGTGCTGCTTCACTGCTCTCTCTCTCTCTCTCTCTCTCTCTCTCTCTCTCAATACCAAGCTAGGCGTACAGCCCAGAGGACTGTGGGACTGTGGGACTTTAGCTTCTCAAGAGGTAGAAGCCTTTAATGAAGGTTACAATGTCATGTCAAAGGTAGTCCACGTCCTCCAGGATGTCCTACTCAGTCAACAGAGAAAACACAGATCCATCAATTATATTAAAAGATAGAACAGTGGGTGGCATTTATCCACTTTACCAGTGGTGACACTTACAGATACGAGCTGTCTCGTCTACCTAGCCCAGCAAAAGCTGAGAATGACAGAGCCGTTTCTCTGCAGGCTCCTCTGTAATTTTCTTCTTGGATGCTCTCCTCCACCCCCCCACCCCTGGGCTTTGACCATGTCAAGTTCTCCCATGTAGGCTGCTGTATGATTCTGTTCTGCTGCTGAGCAGGCAGCCCCACATGATCGCAGATGGTTCTTTAAGCCATAGGCTCTGTGCCTTTGTAGTCATAAATGGCTTCCTTTATGTTCTCAGCCCATGGTTTTCTATCCAAGGTCTTGTCCCTACTGGTCACATGTACACAGATTTATATATCTTTGTTGGAGCGGCAACTCCTATTGCACAAGGCCTTGGCATCTTGAGCAAAACTTTTGTCACTGCAGTTTCTGAAATAATCTGGCACCTTTCAAAGATTGGAAGACTACACTATTCTCTCTGTTGGGATCGTGGCCAAAAAGTAAACTTGATAATTACAAAGAATGTCTCATCGCTGAAATATGAATAGGAGCTCCCATTTTTGCTTTTTTTTTTCTTTGTTTCCCTATGGGGGAAACAAAGGCAGGGAAGTATTAACTGAAATCAAATACCAAGTGCTTTTAAACCAATCAGGCTTTCTAGATCATTTGAAATGGAGTCCTCAAGATGACTTGCAAATTTTATTAGTGGGTATTTGTAAAATTGTTACACATGCAAAGCTCTGAAAAAGTCGTTTGAGGGGTCTTCACTTAAGATAGGAGTGGACACACTACAGCCCAAAGGCCAAATCCAGTCCACTGCCTATTTTTATAAATAATGCTGTATTAAAACACAGCCACACTTGTTTGTTGCTATATTGTCTAAGGTGGTTTTAGTGCTACCGCAGAAGAGTGGAATAGTTTTGGCAGAGACGATATGGCCCACAAAGCTGAAAATATTTACAGTCTAGACCTTTACAGAAACAGCTTGTTGGCCTTTGATTTAAGAGATTAATATTAATTTGATAGAGAGATTTATAGTTATTATCTCTGCAGTTGATCAAGCATACCATTCTATTCACTTCAATGTCTTCACTATCTTTATTTTGCAAGAAGAGTGTTTTTTAATGATCAGACCTTTATAACTCTCAGATGTTTTAAGTGATTATATTATATTTGTGTTTATGTCTATTTTTTTTAAAGATTTTATTTATTTGAGAGAAAGAGAGAGTGAGAGAGGGAGAACATGAGCAGGGGAGAGGGGCAGAGGGAGAGGGAGAAGCAGACTCCCCGCTGAGCAGGGAGCCCGACGCTGGGCTCGATCCCCGGACCCCAAGATCCTGACCTGAGCCAAAGGCAGATAGATGCTTAACCGACTGAGCCACCCAGGCGCCCTTAAGTGTTATTTTATATTTATATGATATTCATGTTAATAAACACTTAAATATAATTCATTGTATAATATAATTCATTGTAATCTGATTCACTATAATCTGACCTTGCTCCTCTTAGCCTCCTTATTGTAGATCCCACCCGACATACACAGATTCAGACTTTCCAGGGATGTCTTTTGTAGAGATGCCTGGCATTACATGACAAGATATGTGAAAAACACATTCCACAACAGAGTTTCGGATTATCCACTGTTAAGATGCTTTGGCTGCAAATTATGGAGACTAAGGCCAGAGTGGCTTAAATAATAAAGAGATTGATTATGTTACTGTACAAGGAGCCCACAGATAGGCTAGTTTCAGGACTCAGGAATTTCTTCTTGGCCGTAATCAGTGGGTCACTTTGTTCTTTGGGTGGCTTCCCTCATTGTCACAAAATGACTGCAGCAGCCACCAACATCACGGCCTCTGTGGCAGCATGAAGAAGCAGAGAAGCAGGGACTCTTCATCAGGTATCTTTTTAATAACAGAGGAGTATTTTCCCCGCTGCCTCCCGGTAGACTTCCCTCCCTTCTCCATCCCCAGAATGGCAGTCTGCCAGTGCCCAAACCCATAGTGGCAAGCAGAAAGAAATCACCGGGAATTGGCTTGACCTCAGATTCCTTTCCTGAGCCTGGGCTGAGTACTTATCCCAGGATGCATGACCACTGGGAGGGTGAGCACCTAATAAAACAGGGAGAGAAAACAATTGGGGGGGGGACGTAGTAGGATAAAGATGGATATAGATTAGAAACTATTGGCCTACATAATGACAATGTCATCCATCATTGCAAAGAAGCCAAGGGGGGAAACCATTCTTCTATCACACTTATTTGCGTTAGTGTCTAGCACGGGCCTTGGCATAGATCTGTGGCTCAGGAAATACATAAGAAATTGAAGGTAATGGATTTAGAATTCCATCAGAGCACACTTATTTTTACAGTGTTTCCATGTCATAAAGAATTGTTTCCTGTGTCTCAAAAGAATAAGCAGAAGCAAGGATGGAAAAGGAAAGGATGAAGACCCTAATAGTTTTCATCTCATTACGTCACTTGTCCAGTTCCTGAGGCTGTGAGAGCTGTTTTCATGGGGGCGGCTGGCAGAAATTTGGAAGCATTCCCAAAGCTTACAGTTTATGATTTTTTGATTCCCTCCTTACTTGTTCACTATAAAACAATATCTGTCAAAAGAAAGTAACACTGGCCCCTTACACAGATAAAAAATCAGACCATGTGTAGATACCCTTGTCTGACTACCATTTCAACTTGAACTACAAGCTTTGGCTTTAAAACAAGTAATGACGAAACTTCTTTAATTTGGAGTTTAATTTCCTTAACAATCCAGGGCATTTCTTTGGGATAAGCGAGCTCTGTCTTTTTGTTCTCCTACATGTTTTTTTTCCCTTATGTTCCAGGAAAGAAATATGGCTTAAGGAAAAGATTGGCCAAAAGCCATTTTTCTTGCTCTGATCTTTGGAAACTTCTGTCTCTACAAATATAATGCTTACCTAGGCTAAGTTAGAAACATTGTTTTTGATTTAAGGAATGTGCGATAAGAAATGCAAGTTTGGATGCCTGGAAAGACAGACTAGCTCCTAGCTTAGGGAAAAATAACAGCGGGGCTGCCCCTTTGGAACATGAGCTTATAGCTTTTTTTTTTTTTTTTCTTTACTCATAGCATTTGAATATGGGAAAAATGACAGCAAGTAAAAGATCCTTCTAGGGCATAATTTGATCATGACTGGTTATTACAGCAAGGAGTGATTATAAAGAACGCCTGGTTAAGGAAAAACCATCGTTGAGCTTTTCAAACCCATGGCATCCAAGCCATGTGATTGGCTTCCCTACCTTATGTTTTGATAGAATCAACAAGACATGATCAACAAATCAAATATCTCAGTGATTTTCTGCAGTAGAAAAACACTTGCTTTGGGGCTCAAGAATCTACAAGGTTTTTTCTTCCTCTTAAGGAAAAATTTCAGAACTAATTACTTGGCCAAAATAATTTACATAAAACGGAAAAGGTTTCTTAGCATTTAATTTAACTGGAAGCATGGTGACCTCCAAGAGCTGACTCCCTTTACAACAGTGAGAGAGACTCACAGAACGTTCTTATTTTCTGACCGCAGCTTTGCTAATTTCACCACCACTTCGACATGTAAACTGCAAGCATTAGTACATTTCACAAGTACTTTGGGGAGCCTCGGCTCTAAAGAGAGGCATCTGTATTGCTTAAGAATGCCATAAATATTTTCTTCCCTGAGAAACCTAGACACTTTGGAAACAGATTTTGAAAAATCTAACCCACAAGGCACTAGCAGGCTAAAGAAACAATGCTTAATTCACTGGGGTTCACACCAAGAAAAATGACTCAATCGCCCTGTTTCTACTTGCCTCCTATTGCAATCCAGGTTTATGGAAGAACTGCTAAGGATAAGGTGATATATAAATGGAGACTTTGACCTATGAACTTGATTAAATAGCCGACAGTCTATAGCATGGAAGATTTCTTAAAAATAACATGGAAAAAAATAGATAGTGAGATCCAAATTTGACTGAACAGTGGGACAAGTTTGGGCTTAAATACATTGTTTGCCACTTTTTCCATGTACACTGTTTTCTTCGAGAATTCTTATTTGTCACTTTCTTAAGCCCTAGTTCCCACTAAAGAAACTGTCATGAATTAGCAATCTTCTCATCTTTTTTCCCCAATAGAATGCTTGCTTGAGAAAGGGTTGGATTACCAGGAATAAGGCGTTAAGAGACTTAGGATAAGAAAGGATCTCCTAGACTAAATAGTTACCATGTGCCCTACCCAAATTCAAAGGCCCCTGAGAAGCCTCGGCTCATCCTTTAAGACCGAACGCAAGCGTTAACCTTCCTGAGCAGAGTTGGAGACAGCCTTCTTGCTTCTGACCTCCCACTTGCTAGATGCCTCCACTGAAGCATTTCTTCATTTCACTTTAGTGAGGTTTCTGTGTATCTGTCTTTGGCACTAAACTCTGAGATTCTCAAAGGCAGAGATAGTGTCCGTTCACCTGGGTTCATAGCGCCTAGCTCTGTCTCACCTACAACATGGGCTGTATCAGTGTTGGATGGAGGGATGGATGGAGCAGGGATGGATCAATGTATGGGGGACGAGCCTACTTTCTGGGGGGAGGATGCCATTTAAACAGATAACTAGTATAGCGTAAATAATATTCCCACGCCAAGGAGATTTGTCATGTTCTCTGGCGCAATATCCGGGGACAGAGAATATTTGTTTGCGCACCGAGGCCAGATCACCATTTCAGCTCCTCTCCTAAACCTCTGCAGCGAATCCCAGTTCAGCTCTCAGACCGGAGCAGCACACTGGTCCCCTCGGGTCCCCTATCCTGGGCTTGCTGCCACATTTCCTGCCAAGAAGCAGAGGTCATCGCTTTCCTGCTGACTACGTCCCCCTTTTTGTCAGGGCTGCCCTCCCTTCCGTTTCTCCAGATGGACTTTGAAAAGGCAACTCAAAGCAGTAGGGGCGATTTCAAGTCCATTCCACTGAGGATGGCAACAGC